>NW_027468848.1:34148256-34275756 GCF_046254945.1 Alosa pseudoharengus
GGATGCTAAGACAATAGTATCAAGTGTGTGTCTCTCTTTCTCTGCCTCTCTGTGTCTCTGTGTCTATGTGTGTGTGTGTGTGTGTGTGTGTGTGTGTGCGTGTTTGCCAATATACTTATGTGTGCGTGCATGTCATGTGTGTTGTATGAGTGTGTGTGTGAGTGTGTGTGTGTGTGTGTGTGTGTGTGTGTGTGTGTGTGTGTGTGTGTGTGTGTGTGTGTGTGTTTGTGTGTGTGTGTGTGTGTGTGTATGTGTGTGTGTGTGTGTGTGTGTGTGTGTGTGTGTGTGTGTCTGTCTGCCTGCCAATATACTTGTGTGTGCATGCATGTTGTGTGTGCATGCATGAGTGTTAGTGTGTGTGTCTGTGCATATGTCATAGTGTGTGTGTGTGTGTGTGTGTGTGTGTCCAACAATATACCTGTGTGTATGTACGTTGTATGAGAGTGTGTGTCTGTGCATATATGTTCACATTGTGTGTGTGTGTGTGTGTGTGTGTGTGTGTGTGTGTGTGTGTGTGTTGGTGTGTGTTTGTCCATGTCTGCCAATATATCAGTATGAGTGCTAGTGTTAGTGCTAGTATGAGTGTTCATATTGTGTGTGTGTGTGTGTGTGTGTGTGTGTGTGTGTGTGTGTGTGTTGGTGTGTGTTTGTCCATGTCTGCCAATATATCAGTATGAGTGCTAGTGTTAGTGCTAGTATGAGTGTTCATATTGTGTGTGTGTGTGTGTGTGTGTCCGCATATGTTATCAAGGGGAGTGAGTGAGGGGGGTGAGGAGACCTCCAGGATCCCCTGGTCCTTTGCTGTAGAGGGGGGGGGGGGGGGGGTAGGGCCAGTTCCACATACAAATCCTTCTTTAACTTTTTTATTGGGAAATACTGGATAATGCACTTTCAATTCTCTCTTTTGTGCTAGACACAGCTGGTGAGTTTAACGAGAGGGAACAATGGCTTCTCTATGCGGCTTTTAATTGCCATTGTCAGATGGGCAATTTCATTTTTATCACATTCAATTATAAAACACACTTACCAGTTCTTGGAGAGATTGCCAGGCAGGGGGAGAGAGAGAGAGAGAGACAATTCAGAATGTGTCAGAGTGGTGTGGTCAGAATGTGTGTGGTCAGAGCTCTCTGTGTCTAGTCACTGGGAACGGACATCTGTCATGTTTCTTTCTCTCTCCTGATGACAGGGGGAGGGGTGGGCACGTCGTGCTGGTATTGTAATGGGCGATTAGTGAGGTGGGTTTGTGCTGCCAGAGTGTGTCTTGCCGTTGCCCTGGCATGGTGGGTAAATGTTTTATGATGGAGCCATGTGTGTGCGGAGCGGCCATTGACAGCGCCACTCGACATGGGGATGAGTGAGAAAAGGGCTTTTGTTTGGACAGCTGTTTCCTCTGATGCATTTCTCTCTCTACCGCTCTCTCTCTCTCTCTCTCTCTCTCTCTCTCTCTCTCTCTCTCTCTCTCTCTCTACTGTGCACTAATGCACTTGGGAGGCATGTCTGGGGTGGCCTATGGGGTGGGGGCTATTGGTGTGTGTGTGTGTGGGGGGGGGCTATTGATGAGGGGTGGGGGGAGTGTGTGTGTACCTCAGAGCTTCTGCAGCAGAAGGGAATGTCACAGAGATAGGAGCGAGGAGGAAAGAGGAGCACCATTCAGTCTGACCTTTTCCTATCACCCCATCTCTGCTATCTGTCCATCTCTTCTCCCTCTCACCCTCATTGGTCATCTACTCTGGTCACTTTTTCATTTGGCTGCCAGCCAGTTCGTGTCTATGCTTCACTCAGCTGCAGGTGACAGAAATACACAAGTGTTGAAAACATTCAATTAGACATGGTATTGTATACTAAAATCAGTCAGAAGTTTAGTTTAATGTGTATATATTCTAGAAATTGTGTATTCCTCACCGTGGTGAGGATTCACTCACGGAATCACCGTGTAACTAATTTGGGAAATCATTTGGTGAAGATCTCTCCAGCAACAGATTTCCTGTCTTTCTGAGCTGCAATTGGAGTCTTTATTCCCAGCGGTCCAATGAATGTCACTCCACTAGTCACGATCAGGGCCGGAATAAAAAAACGTTTCCTCAAAGGACTCCAATGTGTTAACATGCTCCAGTCGCAGATGGTTCTTAATGGGCGTCTGATGCTAATTGAGGCGGGTGCAGAAGGTCCTATCGGACTCCTTCCAGGCCCCTTTGTGTGTCCTCATGGGCGGCGTCCAGGGGATGAGCAACTGTGGCCAACGCTGCCGTGGCGACAGGCATGCGCCAGTGACCCCCCACCCCCCCCGTGTACTGGAATGTGATCATCATCACTGGTGCAGGACACGACAGGGCCCCTTTTGAGGACAGAAGGCAATTTAAGTGAGGAAATGATACCAAAAAGGGGGAAACCCACATGTGAGGCCAACCCCAGGTCAAAGGTCAACAGTTTTATGCGCAGGGTGTGAGTTGGACGCCTTTCCAGACCATAAGGGCAGCCTTAGACCGTCCTCCCCGACCGACTAGACGAGGCTAAGCAGATGTCCCAACATCACGGCCAACATTCCCATACGCATTTCCCCGTGGCAGAGGTTTACATCCTTTCCCGTCATAAAAAGACTAATTTGGGCTTTTGTTGTCCTGACAGAAACGTACGTCTCTCTGTCAGCTGTCAAAGAGGGTGTTGTGCCTCTATTTCCTCGCTCAACCCTTTTGAATCAGCTTTGGCATTTTTTAGCAAGTCAGATAAGCCAGGGATATGTTTTTTCCCTTGTGGCACTCTGGCCTGATCTTCAACTGCTCAACATTCAGCCCAGGAAAGAGTTTGTTTGCACTTTTTTATTCCGATTCTTACAGTGGAGCCATATCAGTATTCATAACGTATCATGTTATTGTTTTGTAAGGTCTCTCATGTTGATTTATCAGTCTGGACAATCTCTTAGGACTTTCCTCTGGCTGCTAAAGCTAGTCAGATTCCAGACTTGCACATATCTCATTTTGCCATGCTATCTGTCTGTGAGTGAGAGAGACAGAGAGAGAGAGAGAGAAGGAGGGAGGGAGAGCAAGAGTGAAAGAAAGGTAGAAGGAACACATCTAGGACCAAGGACAGGGAAACCCACCAGACTCAGGATTTACTGCTTTGGTGCAAAAACCATAAGCCAAGGAGTACCAGAACTCACAGTAGCTTCACATACCACATCTGATAGCTTTTCCATGAAAAGAACCAGACGAGAGAAAAGAAAACCAAGCTCAATTAGTCTGCCATCACTAATATCTAGTTTTCTTGCCTAAACAAACATGAAATTGCATCACTGTCCCCCATCTGTGCTGGAGCAGGCAAAGGCGGGTGAATAGATCATTACTCTGGCACGAGGGCAATCGTTGAGGCATCGGCCCCGGTTCCAAGATGCTGGCTAAAGTGGATTCATGTCCTCAGTGGCCGCCAACAGCCATTTAAAGACTGCTAATCAACACGCGCACGCTTGCTGGGGAACAAAAGCCCTCCGGGCGAGTGTTAGGTGCCACTCTACCGTGCTCACCTGGCTGGTAGATTTGATTACCTGGGCTGGACGGCTCTTGTAACGTGAGCAAGCTTCGCCTGGATGTGCCTTTGTTGCTCACCTGAATACTTACACAGAGCCATCTCTGCACATGGCAGCCAAAGAAAAGCAACCTGAAACAAACAAACAAAAAAACAACCGAATGACAAAAAAGAGGAGAATTGGGGTCTTTGTGTGGAGGGTTTTGTTGTTACAATGGAGTGCTGAAATAGTTGGTTTGGACGCTTGTAAAGAGGCGAGGAGACATGAGACGGCTGTTGTGAAGGCAGCTGAGGTCAGACTAATAAACACCAGGTCACCAGAGTTCGGGGTGTAAAACGAGTCTGAGAACAGCAAATGTGTCCAGCTGGACCGAACTGGAGATACTCACATACTTCAGCACTTATGTCACTCAATACTTAAACAGCGGCACACTTCGCAATTCATTTTAGTTTGGAAGGGCATGAATAATATAAAGTTTTTTTTTTTTCTCTCGATTTCTCACCAGCTCCGAGTATCACATGAGACATATGCCACACACTTCAACTTTCCCCCGGTCAAGTCAGCGGGAATCACCTGCAGCAATGTCAGCGTACCCAAGCACACATGGAAGCAGTGTGTGTGGGGGGGGGACAGCTATCAGAGACCCCCTCCCTCCCCGCAACACACCCCCCAGTTAGCCTTATCGGCCCCACACACACTAACTCTCTATCGGTGCCATCAGATCCTCCAGCATCATTACAGAACCCAGAAATGGGGCTCAATTGTCACGGAACCCGGCCTTTTCAGTAGGAAAAAAAGAAGCCCTGTCGTTTTGCCTCTCTATGTAACCGTATGCCTGCCTTATCATGAGGAAGAAAAACTCTGTGTGTAGTCTGTCACTCAAGCTATTTGAATATCTGAGATGAGAGAGCTGTTAAAATGTGTTCAGCTCATGGAGTTGTAATGAAATCAGGCCTCCGTTTGGTATGCATTAGGATAAGTGAAATTAAACAATTTGCTTGGCATGATTGGCATGCAAAGCATTACACTGTCAAACAGGAAAAGGTAGTGTTGGGAAGATTTGCACCTGCTGCCACTGAAGTGAAATGCCAAGGATGACATTCGAGGTCAAGTGTCATGCTGAGTGGCATTTGAGAAGCTTTTGTGCTCCCCAGATGCTCTCCATGTTCTCCTTATGATGGAAATAAAACATTCGGTTGAATCGTTGGAGACATTTGTTTGATCGCTGAACCCTAACGGGGGCCATACATGAGCTGCTTTTGAACTGAAGGCCGGCCAAATAAAACAGGGGAGCCAAGGGAAGATTCATGAGGGTGGACTGAGGAGGGCCTGTTTGGGGCCAGTCGAGTGTTACCATGCCAGATCATGTGCTGAGAATATGTCCTCGTCCCTGTGGTTATGAAAGAAAAACAGAAGCCCAAAGCTTTTGAGTCAAAGTTTATTTATTTTATTTTTTTGTCTGATCATAAAAAAAGCGCAATACCATCTCCTATTGATCAGCCAGGAGATAGAGGCTGGGAGGATAACTGAGCGTAGGCGCTCTGCAGCAGACACTGCCTGACTGCTCGGTGTATATTGTCTTGGAGGGTGATAACTTAGAAACCCCGTTTTTTTTCCGCCCCGCCGATCCAATAACATGACCAAGTGTCGCTAGCCGACCCATCGATCCTGTGTCGCGTGTGGACGGGGCGTGTCGCAGACGTCCATTCTGGTGTTTGATGATTATGACTCCTCAAAGCGCCGCGCTGGCCTCAGCAACTCTCTCTCTCTCTCTCGCACTCCGTCTCTCTGATGGTGACCTTGGAGGCTAGCCAGTCGATACCTCGCGACTCGCAGATGGAGATAAGTAGACCCGCCTCTACCTGTGGAGCACTTTAATGATGATTTATCTGTAGATCATCTCGTTTTTTCCCTTTTTTTGGTCGATAGCAACCTTCACCATAAAGCTTCCACTATGGCACATCCTATGATGAGAAAGGGCAAGTTTCCTCTGTGTTTGTCACTGTAGGGTTTTGAGGGATGCTGCCTTGTCTCAGGTCCATTGGGGCCTTCTGTGGCTCATATATATTGCTCTGTAGATTTGGCTAGAGCTCTTTGCTTCTTTGCCATTGACTTCATTTGCGCCATTGCTGTTACTGCCGGAGTATTTGTATGGCACCTCTCAAGGTGAATAGAGTCCCCAGACAATGCCCGCTCATTCAGCAGTGCTGGGCGACCCAGATTAAGACTGTCCCAGAGAAGGCAAACGCTTTTCTGTTATGGGTGACCTACAAAACTAGGCAAGCTTTGATAATTCTACTGGGAGACAGAGAGACAGACAGACAGAGAGCGAGAGAGAGATAGAGAGAGAGAGAGAGAGAGTGAATGTGTTACAATATTGTTTGCATACTGGGATCTCATTAATTGAATATTACAGTATTTGCGCGTCGGGAGAGCTGTCATGTTCCATTATTCATGTTGTTTGTGGTTGTGAAATAGACATCATGGCTCCTCCTCTTTGCATGCTAATTCCATGAAAATATGGTGGATCCATTCTAATGATTGCATAATGTGGAGGAAAGAGAAATAGATTCACAATAATGACTGGAATTGAAAAACAAACAAGCTAATATAAACATGACAGTTTATTTGAAGAGTTTCTAGGCAATGTGTACTACTCATCCCTTTCATAACAATAATTTTACGATGAGACAAATGTGTAAAAAGTCTGCGTCTTTCATTAAAGTCTTCAGAAAAACTTCTTCTCTGCCATGAAAGAATGTTCCGGAGCCAATTCAAAGCAAATCTTGCCTCTTAGATTTGGGACATTTCAAAATACACATGCTGGAAAAGTCATCACTGACAATAAGAATCATAGACAAGAAACGGTGGTGTTGTCTCCTGAGCCCAAGGCTTGAAAATCACTGTCGCTGAGGTATGAGACGAGAACATTTAGATGCAAATTCTAAGACTCCAGTATGCTATCTCTTTGGCATTTACCTTCACAGGCAGACAAAATGAGGCTAAGCATTCTCCTCCCACTTGTGCAATAAGCGCATCAAATAAACCACAGAGACTGCCATCTATGCAGGGAAGCAGGCAGACAAAGTTCCCCTTGTCTGAGGGAAGAAAGCACAAGGCCCACCTCATTAAATGGCCCCCAATGACAAAGGTCCTTCCTCTCCCATCGACAAGTTTGTACATGTGACAGGACCAGTGGCAGTTTAAGCCTCCCCTTTTTCGAGAGCTGTCTGACAAGTTTTCTAATTGGCTCATTGGCTGTTGTGACAGACCGAGTGGTCCACGGATAATTGCATTTGCAGGACAAAAAAGATTGACTCTTGGTTCTTATTTAGTTATCTTGATTCATTATCTGTTCGGAAACAAGACGAACAAATGTGCAACTGCCAGTGTTGCCGTGACGGACACATTATGGAGTTTTAAAGTCAACAGCAAAGTCAAAAGCCTTGTTTAAAGAACTCAGGAAGTTTAATTGCTTCACTGCTCCAAAGCTTAACCAAACATCCCATGTAATGTTTTCCCTAATAACATCTTTCACTGGTTAAACTTTCTGATTCACAAGTTGGCCCCAGCCTGAATTACCTTGCTGACAGACAAAATTTAACATCTCATAAAAGAATTGAGCACAGGTCTCGGTATGGGGCAGCTATATAAACGTAGGCTACTTGCTGCAGTCAGCAGTGGAGGACACACACATACAAAACTACGCGACTAATTTAGATCGCTTGCGCTAAATATGCGAGCCAGCAGGTTTCTCCTCGCATCAGATGTGTGGCTGCCAACTGGCTCGCCTGTGAGTCTGAGAGCCCCGACAATGTGAGTTAAAAAGAAAACAAAAACAAAAAAACAACCCCGAGCATTAGAAAGCGGCAGTCATATTGTGTCTAGTCCATCTAAATGTGCCAGTAACCAGCCTCATTAGCATATTGCCCTGGATGCAGCAATGTCTTGACAGGGCTCCAAAAACCGGGGGCGCTTTGTGCGATTTCGGGCTGATGAAAGAGCCACTGTTGGGGAAGTCTAGTGCTCTGCTGTTGCTCGCCCACACCTCTTGCATATTGAAATCGCCTTTCCCTGAGTGGGCCAGTGGATCAGAGATATGTTTCTGTTTTTCTTTTTTTTTGTCTTTTAAATGATTCCGTCAGGGCTGATTTCGGCATCGCTGCTCTGTTGGGTCATTTATTCAGATTGGTGATGACTTTGCTCGGTTTGGAGGGTTCAGGGGGTTTATTCTAAGTGACCGAACAAAGACCAGGCCCTGGTTCCGCAAAATGGTGCTTGAACCCTCTTTTTTTTTTTGGTGAGATTCTCATGGAGACAAGCCAGCCCGCAAAGTGAAAAAGCCAGCCATTGGGCCAGAACTAAAACTCACATAGTGGCTCAAAGCAATTTTCTGGCTATTTTGTCGGATTTAATCCCCAGTTTGGGATGCCTGGCGACTCGGGAGGGAGGAGAGAGAGCAGGGTGGGGGATGGGGGGGGTGGGGGTGGTTTGCTCTTCAATACGCCCCCCCTGAGACTCCAGATCTGGGTGTTCCCAGAGCCCTGTCCCCATCCACAGCAGCAGTGGCGGCCACTTCAGTACCCCTTGTGCCGCATCCATTACGGGAGCGTTCATCCCTGTCTGTCTGACAGAGGGCGGGGGGGGTGGGGGGTAGAGCCAAGAGGAGCGGAGGAGGGGGAAGGGGGGGACGGGTGATGGGGGTGGAAGAGGCCGTGGGATCCCTCCTGCATCCGCTCATCTGTCAAAGCCCCCGCTAATCACACGTCAGCCAGCCGGGGGTTTGCTTTGAGGAGTCCCCGCAGTCCCAGCACAGGAAATTACCTGCAGATGACCTGGCAGAGTCACTGACCGTCAGCCTTGGAGGCTCTCACGGAGGCCGGCTGAGATTTATAACCCCCATGGTGCACCGTCACTGCTGGCTTTTAATTGTCTGTTTGTGCTGGCTTTGTGTGGTCAGGTCCCAGGTGCTAGAGATATGGTGATGATGCTCTCCATGAAAACCTCATACAATTAGGTAGTGTGTGTGTGTGTGTGTGTGGGGGGGGGGGGGGGGGGTGTGGTTGGTTAGGTGTTGCTTGGGTTATGGGTTAATGGTAAATGGACTTAAATTGTTAGTAGCATAATCAATTATCAGTAAGGTATATAAATTAATTACACACAGCTGTCATTCATTTAATTAGTGAAATTAATCAAATTAATTGAAAACATAAATAGAACATACTGGTATGTTTTTTGCCTATGCAAATACATGTACTGTATTTCAATATTTATGCACATAAGCATTTGTGTACATGTATTTGTTAGACAATCTAAGATTCCTTATACAGAGCTTTGAGTTCAGAATCCTTTCCATCCATCAGAATACAAAAACAATGTTCAAAACAGCACTGTTAACTAGGGCCTTCCAAATTCTACAATACAGAGTTATCATGGATGTAATAGCCAAGTGTCTTTCTGGACCTTCTACAAAAAGACATCTAAATTTTATGTAACTGACATATTTCACTGAACAGAGACTTCAAAGAAAAAAAACCAGGTGTTCTATAGCTGCCTATTTTTCCCAGCTCTTTCTGTTCTAGCAGGGAGAACTCTTAAAAGAAACAACATGTCTCCTGGCTCTTACAAAAACAAGCAGCCAAACTTCTCTTTGTAAAATGGGTCATGTGGCCCATCGAAATGTGTTGGCTGGTGGAAACAGGGTGGTCAGAGAATGCTGATCTTGCCAGTATTTTGTTGGAACCTTTTTGGAATAGTTGGATCCTAGGTCCGGCCACACTGAAAGGTCTGGTGCAGATGGTCAGCTTGGGTTGTTGTCTGGAGCAGGGGCAGTTAGCGGGGAGGGGGGGGGGGGGGGGCGTTCTTCCAGCCCAGGTGTTGCCTGCTGTGGGTTCCGAGTCTTTTGTCACAAGAAACACAGGAGGAAAATGAGCTGAGTGCAAGGTCAGACCTCACGAGACCTCGTTTCACTGCCAGGGTCTGTCCTTTGACAAAGAGAAAGGGGGAAAAGAGAAAGAGAGAGAGAAAGAGAGAGACATCAGTGGCCTTCTGACTGCCTTCTAATGCGTTGAGTTGTTGAGGCAACAGTGTAAAGTTAAATGCTTTTGGAGGGATTGGGCAACAGTGTGCTGTTATCATATTCCCCCTAGTGTATTTCACGGTTTTCTTTTTACTTATACTGATTAACAAGGGCAAAGCAGTCACTGTCTTAATAAACAGATTAAGCATGTAATCATGCACTTATGGGTTATTGATTTAATGATTAGTGATTGGATTTGAATTTCTGATCATATTTAAACTTAATTTCCTATTCTTATGCTTTGCAGGGTACAAAGATATTGTCTTCAGCTGAAGGACAGGTAGTAAGTTGCTCCAGTGTCTTTCACCCAACGGAGTCCTAGAGAGTGGTGGTTGTCATGGGGATGCGAAGCCTGCTTCTGGGCTTTGCCGCTATGGCCCTTCTGCTGCAGCTCTCCCACGCCGGCTTGCTGCGGAAAGTCATCCGGCACCGGCGAGAGACCCTCAGCCCCAGCTCCCGCGAGAACGCGAGCCTGCTGAACCCCGACCAGCCCGTGGTCTTCAACCACGTCTACAACATCAACGTCCCGTCCAGCTCCTTGTGCTCCGTGGATCTGGAGTCGCCCGGCGGAGAGGAGGTCAGACTCCCCCGGCCCGCCGCCCTCACCGCCCCGCTCCCCTCCGACATGCACACCGAGCACACCGTCGACGGCGAGAACCAGATCGTCTTCACCCACCGCATCAACATCCCCAAGCAGGCGTGCGCCTGCGACAGCCACCTGCCCGACCTGAAAGACCTCCTGAAGCGCCTGGAGCTGCTGGAGGCAGAAGTCTCCAGCCTGAGGGAGCAGTGCTCCAGCGGAGCCGGCTGCTGTGGAGCTCAGGTGACAGGTGAGCAGCGGGCCTCTTTAGGGGAAGGTGGAGCACCTGCGTCAGCACTCCTTTGATCTAGAGAAAAGGAGGGTGTGTTGGGTTTGTCAGAGCGGTCTTTGATCTAGAATAAGGAGTGGTTGCGGTGAGGTTTAACGGTCTTTGATTATGTCACCTTACCGGCTCATTGCAGTTACCGGCTCGTTGACACGATGGTCTCATCCTGCTAATGTTTAATTGTCTGGGTGGTGAGTCATGTAGCGTGTGGGTGGCTGACTTTGATCTCATCTTTTCTTTGGCCGCACAGGAGAGCTCACAACCAGGCCCTACTGCAGTGGGCACGGCAACTACAGCGTGGAGACCTGCGGCTGCGTGTGTGAGCCCGGCTGGAAGGGCGTCAACTGCTCGGAGTCCGAGTGCCCCAACGACTGCCAGGACCAGGGCCGCTGCGTGGACGGAAAGTGCGAGTGCTTCGAAGGCTACTCGGGCGACGACTGCAGCCTGGAGCTCTGCCTGTTGGACTGCGGCGACTACGGCGAGTGCATCGAGGGCTCCTGCGTTTGCGAGGAAGGCTTCATCGGCCGCGACTGCTCCGAGACCAACTGCCCCAACAACTGCCTGGGACGGGGCCGCTGCGTTGACGACGAGTGCGTGTGCGACGAGCCCTGGACCGGCTTCGACTGCTCCGAGCTCATCTGCCCCAACGACTGCTACGACCGCGGCCGCTGCAACAACGGCACCTGCGAGTGCGACGAGGGCTTCGCCGGCGACGACTGCGGCGAGCTCACGTGTCCGAGCAACTGCAACAGCCGGGGCACGTGCTTGAACGGTAAGTGCGTGTGCCACGCTGGATACAGCGGCGAGGACTGCTCCAAGCTCACGTGCCCCAACGACTGCCACAAGAGGGGCCACTGCTTCAACGGCAGGTGCATCTGCGACCCCGGCTACGAGGGAGAGGACTGCGGAATCCTGTCCTGCCCCGACAACTGCAACAACCGCGGCCAGTGCGTCAACGGCCAGTGCCTATGCGACGTGGGATGGGAGGGCGAGGACTGCTCGGACCGCTCGTGCCCCAACAACTGCATGAACCTCGGCCGCTGCGTCGGCGGCAAGTGCGTGTGTAAGCAGGGCTACACCGGCGAGGACTGCAGTGTCAAGATGTGCCCCAACAACTGCCACGGCCGCGGGGAGTGCGTGGACGGCAAGTGCGTCTGCCACACCGGCTACACAGGCAAAGACTGCAACGAGCTGACCTGTCCGAGTAACTGCAACAACCGCGGACGTTGCGTGAACGGCCAGTGCGTCTGCAACCGAGGATTTACCGGGGAAGCCTGCAATGAGAAGATGTGCCCCAACAACTGCTTGGACCGCGGGTACTGCGTTGATGGCAAGTGCGTCTGCTTCGAGGGCTTCACTGGAGCCGACTGCTCCGTGCTCACCTGCCCAGACGACTGCAATGACCAGGGCCACTGCCTCAATGGAATCTGTATCTGTGACATGGGATTCACCGGCAATGACTGCTCTCAGAGTAAGCACCATCACACCTCAAATCGTCTCTGGTTAATGTACAGATATTTAATCAAAGGGTACACAGTAGGTTATAAATGTCTCATTTTAGAAAGAAACGTGCATACAAGTGTAAGTAACTAGAATGAATATCAAAGACCAAGAGTGCCAAACCTCAATTGGTCATAATGTCTCAATGACAAACCTCCATTCTTATTCTTTCTGATCTCTGAGCTGATTTTCATAAGATAATATTTATCCTTTGTCTTCTGTTAGAGTAAACTCAAACCAGGATTCATGTTTCAAAGTAATAATCCCTCATCCCTCATTCTGCCAACATCTTAACATGGTGTACTGTGATCCCTCCGACAGTCAGCCCAGTGAAGGATCTGACCGTGGTGGAGGTGGACCCAGAGACAGTGGACGTGTCCTGGGTGAATGAGATGCTCGTGACCGAGTACCTGGTCACCTACGTGCCCACTGCGCCTGGTGGTCTGGAGCTGGACATGCGCGTGACGGGAGACAGGCGCCAGGCCACCATCCGCGAGCTGGAGCCCGGCATCGAGTACCTCATCAGCGTCTACGCCGTCTTCAACAACAAGATGAGCTTGCCCGTCAGTGCCAGAGTAGCCACGCGTAAGTCCATCTCTTTTTTATTTGTTGGGCTTTTTTGCCTTTATTGCGCCCAGGAAGAGATTGACAGGAAGTGAGCAGGAGAGAGGCATGGGGAGGGATCAGGAAGTGACCCGGGTCCCTTAGGGCACATGGACAGCGTGCCGCACCCCCCACACCTGCGTAATACCATCTCTGAGCGATACACTATGACTACATGGTTGATTGATTACGGTAAAAAATAAGGAACGGTGAAAGCTGATCTGGGATTGTATTTTGCAAACAATTACTTAGAGTCCATTTCATTTATTTAAATAGTGCAATTAGCAGGCATTAGCTTAAGGCAGTTCACAGAGCCTGAGGTCTAACCCCCCCGCCCCCCCACCCCACCCAGAAGATCTAGCATATGGCAACAGTGACAATCCTGCTTTCATCTGTCAGTACTACCCGAAGACAACAACAACTAATTAGTCATGCTCTCGGATGAGGATGAGGGGGTGGGGATGTTGTTAAGGGAATACAGTTGAGGGGGGCTGGCAGGGAGGTGCAGCAAACTTGAAAAAAAAAATAATTCAAATAAATACTTTATCTGTAGCCTTCCAGGGCAACGCTGGGTAATTATGTTAAAGTATGCATTTAGCACTACACTGGAAATTACCAGGTCACGAGAAAAATAGGTTAATTAAGAATTTTTATACAAGGACTGCGTCAAATGTAATTATGGGTGAAAACAGGTGAAAATTACATTTGAGTGTAATTCAGCTTAGAAACACTTTCAAGAAAAACATCAATGAAAGTGCTTTTAGGCTTTTTTAGGCTCAGGGGGGATTTGCACATACAAACACTGTGTGGCTGGATAAATGCGGTTTTAGTCACAGCAGCTTCTCCTTGTGACAGATCTTCCCCAGCCAGAAGGCCTGAAGTTTAAATCAGTCAGAGAGACCTCTGTGGAGGTGGAGTGGGACCCCCTGAATATCCCCTTCGACAGCTGGAACCTCATCTTCAGGAACACCGTAAGTCCACTTGATTCAGCTTTCTTCCTCGCTCCCTTTCCCTCGGGCAGCCATTGATCTGTGAGTGTTGATGAGTGTTTTCGTCGGTCTGGGTTGGAATCCTTTGGCCAAGCGTCCGTGATTATCCTTACTGCTCAGTGGGAGGAATAGCATATGTGATATGAAAATCTCCCTTCACTGTAAGGCTCCGTAATGAGTCGTTGTGCGTCTGTGGGATAGAAGTGCACGTATCCTGTGGAAAAAAGGCAATGGCGTGCCGATATGTGAAGGCTTGTTGTCTGGAAGCGTATAGTTTCATGGGACAGGGGAAATAGCCCTCGTCTGACTCGTCTGGCGATGGCTGTAGTGACTTAGTGCCACAGGAGAGTTTTTGTTGTCTCCACTAGGTTTTCTCTTGGGGCTTTGGGAGCTAAAAGAAAGTGGTTCTGTCAGAACATGTGCACTGGATCAAAACCACCACCTCCATAGAAAACACACACCCACACACACATCTCCACCCACAACTCTTTCAAAAACGATTAGGTGCCCCTTTGCTCCTTTAGAAAATGTATGCCAAACAATGAAAGCCAGTTACCACTCTCCTGACACTGCCAGAAGTGTCACTTGAATCACCAAATTGAACTGTCAGTATTCCATGATGAGATAATCCAACCGTCCATTTCATTCAACTTTCATCCTGTCAGAAATGCTATTAAGCCCAGCCAGCAATATACCAAGTGTAAGCTTTTAGTAAGGTAAAATAAGAAAACACATAGAATTCAGATGATAGTAACTCTCAATGATTTTTTTTGGTGGACGTTTAAGTGGACGTTTTACTTTATATCTCATTGCTTTCACACAGTGGACATTGAACCAAGCTTAGTTTCTTTGGCAACAATTGTGTCTTTCTCTTGGCAACTTTGTGTCTCTTTTCACTGGCACCTCCTCAAAGATGTCAGCCCTCAGAAACCTTGGTGCAACGCACAACACTGACCTGTGGTGGCCAACTCTCAAGTGTCGGCCTCCGCTTTTCTTGACGGACATAAACAATGTGTACAATGCCTTCAATCACTGTTGACAATGGGTTCTGTGATGTGCCTTTGATGACAGAAAGAGGAAAATGGGGAGATTCTGAATGAGCTGAGCCCGCCTGAGACCACCTTTGAGCAGTCTGGTCTGGGGCCGGGCCAGGAGTACGAAGTCAAGCTGCAGGTGGTGAAGAACAGCACTCGCGGACCCCCTGCCACCAAGAACTTCTTCACAAGTAAGCAGTTGTTCTGAGCTATTAACCTGTAGCCAATTTTAGGACCTGTTGTTGAAATACAGAAAGGAAGGGAGAGAGAGGAAAAACAGAAAGAAAGGAAGGAAGGGAGAAAGAAATAAAAGAAGAAAGAAATAGGGAGAGAAAGAAAGAAAGAATGAAAGAAAGAAAGAAAGAAAGAAAGAAGGTATGAAGGGGTTAAGGAATCAGACGGAACTATTATTATAAATCCAATTATTGTTAGAGTTGATGACTTCCTGTGTTGGCACAGGTGTCATAACTATCTTTAAGCCAGTAAAACCAGCATTAAATTTAACATCATTATCCTGAGGCTCTGAAGCTCCCGCCCTTGCCCCTTTTTGCTTTTCTTCTTTTCCTTCTGTTCTCCTCTCCTCTCTTCTGTGACTGTCTCTCTTGAGCAAATGTTGGAAGTTTCACACCTGTCACTGGTGTTATTTGTCAGGGCTTTGTAAAATGTCTCTTCCAGCTCCCTTTCATTAAAAATAATCTCATTACCCTTTATTGGGGTGATTCTTGACTTACAGGAAGCAATAAAAAGCCGAATGTGAGAGGTTGCCCTGTTCTAACGTTAATCATTTTTGTAGGGCTGTTCTGTGCTCTGGCTGACATTTCAGATCCACACCACACAGCTGGCTTGAATTGGCTATGATAATAGGCTAGTTCAGTCTATTGTCAGAAACTAAGCAGGCCCTTTGGGCAGGCAATCAGATAAAAGGTTACAGTCCAAACAGAAGCCTATTTCAATGGCTGAGAAGGGCATTATGAAAGTGAAAATGTTAGACATCTGCGTTTTGGCATGTCATCTTCCAGAATGCGAACAGTGTTTTCCTCACTTCTTTTCAATAGACTCTGGTATAATAAAGCCCTCAGTCGGGGAGCCAAAGTTCCGCTCTCTCATGGTTTTGTGAAAATCTTTATTGCCTGGCTGCATACGGTCGCCGGGTCGCAGGCTCTCCCCTCCTTATTTACGGCTTGCAAAATGGCCGCCTCCTGCGCCAGCATAAACAAAATCCATATGTGGAAAAGCCATTAGCTACCTGACATTTCCCTTTCATTCGCCACCAACCTCCCAACACACACACCCCCTCTGATTTCTGCTGGGTCTGTGAATTCCAGATCGGGTTTTATGCAGAGAGGGAAGCAGCTATGGATTTATGAGCACCGGGAGGGCCCAAAGCTTCTGGTAACCTGAACGCTATGACAGGCTAATGTTGCACGCACGCAGAGCTGGGGGAACCGGTGGCTAAATCCATACCGTTCACACTGTTCTCCATAGGCCTCCGTAGACCCGTTCCACCAGCAGAGCACTTGTGGTATGAGGCGTGGAGGTTGCACGTTCTGACAGCGCTAAGTAGGTGCTAGCTATGGGGAGGCCCCCCATGCCATTGGGGTGGTATGAAGAGCACTTCATCCCTTCAAGATCTTCCCAATGCTGGGACCTCACTCTCAGGCAAAGCGGCTTGAAGCGCACAAATGCAGATTTGGCGCTTTATCTTGTGCTCACAGAAGGACGACCTCTCAGCAGTTGCCGCGTGTGACAAACCAATTTCCCCTCCCTGAGTACGAGCCTTCTAGACACTCAGAATACACAGTCTAGGGAGAGTTTTTATAATGATCTCATGTGTGCTCAGACTGATAATTCCCAAAGCAAAGAATCCCGAGGTGGAAACCATCAGCGGTAGAATGAATATTAATTTCAAAGGGAAGAGAAAGTTCAGAAAGTCATTTCAGGCAGTGTGGCAGTGATAACTCTCACTGTTTTTTAATGTCTTCCATATTCTCAGTGATATCTTCCACATACTCTGTCTCTCTCTCTTTATTGCTGTTTCTCTTTTCTCTCTCTCCCTCTCTTTTCTTTTTATGTGCACTTTTACACTTTTACTATCTGTCTCACAACCCACTTTATTTCTCTCACTCTTTTCTCTCTCACCTCCCTCTCCATACATCTCTCTGTCTCTCTCTGTCTCTCTCTCTCTCTCTCTCTGTCTCTCTCACCCCCGCCTGTCCTCTGCAGAGATCGACTCCCCCAGCCAGGTTGATGTGCGCGACGTGACCGACACCGCCGCCCTAATCACCTGGTTCCAGCCCGTGTCTCAGGTGGACGGCGTGTCCATCTCCTACGGGCCCAGCGAGGACCCGTCCGACCGCAACACCGTGGAGCTCTCCTCCTCGGACACGCAGCACCACCTGAGCGACCTGCACCCCGACACCGAGTACGAGGTTGGCCTCATGGCCAAACGAGGAGAGGTCACCAGCGTTCCTGTCTACGAGACCTTCGTCACAGGTGAGTCTAACAGCATGGTCACAAAGCTCCGAATCACTCTATAGACCGCTTCAACTGTGCAAACAAACGTGCAAGACAAGTTTTAGAGTCAACGTTTCAAAGTAGCTGTGTTGGTTTTGAACGTTTCAGCCGGAAACCCTCTAGGAACAGATTCTATACACATTAGGCCTTATTAAGGCCATATTTTAGTTCAGAGCCTCTTAGAGTTAATAATTAGCCACTATTAAAGCATCATTAAATCACTATTAAAGCATTAGTACAGTTTGACACATCTATAAAGGTGTTATTAAGGTAATAGGGTCATTATTGGACAACTATTACTGTAATGTTCTTATTACTCTAAAGTACAGGAAGAAAGCTGAATCCTTGTCAGGAATTGTAACATGGATTGGTCAAAAAATGCAGCAGGGTTATTACTGTACCCTGGGTAAATAGAGGCAATTACTCCCTTCTTGAGATGCAAGCATGTCCAGGATGTACATGATTGTTTCACGGTGCTCATGAGGAAACGTTTACCAGGTATCCCTCTAGCAACCTTGGTTGGGGGGACCACACACACAACAGCAGGAAGATCTACATCTGCAGAAAACAACACCCCCAAAAAAGCTGAGCTGTTGTGTTGATGCATTCCAGATCTGGATGCCCCGAAAGACCTGCAGACGCTGGAGCTGACTGATAAGAGCATCACCCTGGAGTGGACCAACAGCCGGGCCAAGGTGCTCAGTTACCGCGTCAAGTACGGCCCGCTGTCCGGTGGCGAGCATGGAGAGACGGTTTTCCCTGCCGGGCAGCAGGACACCACCCAGGCCAAGCTTACGGGTGAGGCCCCCACCCCGCACCCACCCACCCACCCCCCACACCCGCACCACATCGCACATCAAACACTAGCCACAACAGCAGGTGGCAGCGCCCCAGTGAATAGAGTGCGGAAGCTGCCAGGAATCAGGGGGAAAAAAGAAGTGTGAATTGTGTGTGTGTGTGTGTGTGTGTGTGTGTGTGTGTGTGTCTGTGCATTTGTGTGTGTATGTGTGCGTGTGAGAGAGAGAGAGAGAGAGAGAGTTAGTGAGTGAGTGAGTGAGTTCAAAGTTAATCACAAACACATACTTGACTGTTCTTCCTGTTCATTTCATCTGCCCTTGGCCATGTACAAGAGGCCATTAAATGTGTTAGCAGTGTGATGCTAATATGTTATAATGTTTGTTGTGGCGCTCATAATTCCAGCTCATTAGCACGTGGGGCAAAATTGCTTGGCTTTCCATTAACGCTATCAAAGAAGATCACTTTCCGAGAAAGCAGCTTAAGAGCATCTATTCCCTCTTTGTTCAAGTTGAATGGGAATAATTCAATGTAAACTCCTCCTCTGCCAAGCATTTTGCCTAAGCAGTTTGACGGCCTCCCTAAATTTTCACTAGTATATTCAATAGCCTTATTTTGAAATGGGCTGCCTTTTGTTTATGTGTCGCAAAATCGTTTGCCTGACCACAAAGCCTTCGCTTTATTAGAAAACGGCCGGAGGGACTCTGCATTCAATCAAGCCTTAAATGAAATCACACTGCCACTTGTTTCAATGTGAATATCCTAGTCAAACCAGAGGGGCCAAGCTGGTTTCTCTCTCTCTCTCTCTCTCTCTCTCTCTCTCTCTCTCTCTCTCTCTGTCTCTCTCTTTCTCTCTCTCTCATCCTCTGTATCTCTCTCTCTCTTTCTCCCTCGCCCTCTGTCTCTCTCTCGCGCTCTCTCTCTCTCTGTCTCTCCCTCCCTCTCCCCATCTCTCAGCCCCACTCCACCACTCCCATTATGTCCCCTGCCTTTAGGCAGTCTCCCTTCTCTCAACCATGTTCCACTGCATGCAAGGATTAGCTGGCCCTGGATGAAATATATTCACAAGGCGTAATAGATTCTTTGTCTGTCCCAGTCCTTTGTCCCCAGGGCGGCCCATTCTCCTTCACTAAGGCACTGGGTTTGTATGGCAAATGGCTCCGCAGACACAAGCCACACAACTGTGTTTTCTTTCTCTCGCCCTACAGTGGTTATCTGTAATTGCTGTCACGCATGTGATTTTATTGATAATGGGTTTCCTCTACATTAGGTGTCATTTCATGCTGCAGCACTCCTCAGCACTGACCTCCTCATTGCTGGCGGAGTCCTGTGTGTGTGTGTGTGTGTGTGTGTGTGTGTGTGTGTGGCATTTGAATGTATGTGCGTGTGTGTGTGTGTGTGGGGGGGGGGGGGTGTTTAAATGTGTATGTGTGTTTGTGTGTGTTTGGGGGGTTGGTGTTTGGATGGATGCTCCATCATCGTGGGGTGTCGGTGCTATTAGCGTCTCTTGTGGCGTTGCAAAATATTGTGTTTGGCCTGTGGCTCGTCCTTGTCACACACAGTGGAGCTCAAGTGGTCCCCGCATCAAAGCCAGTAAGCCTGAGGTCCGCCACTGCAGGAGACTGCACATAGACTTGCAAATAAGTAGCCCCAGTGTTTTCTTTACGTATCCAGTAACTCAGAACCGCGTGTCAAGAAGCCTTCTTGAGCTCAGAACCGAGAACATTGAGAACTTTTCAACAGCCAAAGCTCTATTTCTGTCCTTTCTTTCTTCAGGCTTGAGGCCAGGAACTGAGTATGGTATGGGGGTGACCGCTGTGAAGGACGAACGCGAGAGCTTGCCCACAACAACTAATGCAGTGACTGGTGAGACTACTTTTCATTTCACAGACCGTAGTATGTTTTGTCATAAGACTTGGAAAAACCTTCATTAGACTCAAAACGTGAATGTGAAGTCTGCAGACAGACGCCATCAACTTGTCTTGGACAGTCTTATTTTCAACCAGAGGTGCATTCAAATTCCCTGAACAGAGGCGAATGTTCGTAGCGAACATGTTTGTCTGAACAGATACATTTGAATGATTTTGTGTAAACATTAATAGTTAACATTAACTCTCTGTCCAGCTCCCAACATGTTTGTTGAGAAATACCTCCTCAAATGTTTACAAACGTTCGCCTTTTGCGACTTTGAACCCACCTCTGGTTTCCCTGTGCCTGTGGTCTCTGCGCTGTCCCCCTGTTCCCTTGGTCATTTGTTAGGACGGGATTTGATGGAGACATTCAAATGAACAATTATTTTTGAGGGCTGAACTACAGTGATAGACAAGCCTGTTTCATTTGTCGTCTCCGTCCTTCCTCTTAGATCTGGACGCTCCAAAGGACCTGGAGGTGAGCGAGGCCACCGAGACCACGCTGCTCCTGGTCTGGACCAAACCCGTGGCCAAGATCGACATCTACCGCCTGGTGTTCATGTCGGCCGAGGGCCGGCGTGCCGAGGTGGAGGTGCCCGGTGGCGCCAACACCCACACGCTGGTAAACCTGACGCCTGGCATGGCGTACACCATCACCCTGGTGGCAGAGAGAGCCAGGAGGAAGAGCGCCCCCACAACCATCACCGCCTCCACCGGTCAGTCAAAGCCATCCCAGAAAGTGTCCGAACTTCTAAATGTGTTTATGGTGTCCCCCCCCCCCCCCCCCCGCCCGCATGCTACTGCTGCTCATGTCTCGGGTTCATTTTAAGCTGCCAGTGACACAGATCATGCAAGTCATGTTCTGGAGTCTGCCCACTGTTCATCGTGCACACTGGATAAAGACTATATCATATTTCTAACTCGATTTAAACATGCCGGAGTTGAGCTCTTTTTTTAAAAAGTGGTTATTGTTTCGACTGGGGGCCTTTTTTCAGCAGTGCCCACACGCTGGCAGCTCTGGACCCTGCGCGCCAAGGCCAAAGTCAGCCATGAATTGGATTCATTGTTACTCCGATATTTTTTCAGCTTCTCCCTCCAATGCTCATTTGGTGCATGTGGGTTTATTTTACTTCTTAAAGAAACAAGGGGAAAGACAAATAAGATGATTATGGCATTCTATCACCCCCCCACCCACACCCCTTCCTTTCTTTCACGGAACCCTGCGGTTAGGGGGTTCTGCTTAAACTTCCAAGGCAAACATTTCCTAAAGAACATTCGGGAGTTATGCAACAGGGGCAGTCATTAACTGTACTGCCGTGGGCAAAAATTGATATGACATGGGAGGGGGGCGAGCTGGTGGGGCGACGAATAAAAATGGCCTCTCATAAAGGCCGTGCGCTCTCTGCGGTGGGGACGGGAGGAAGAGGGGAATGAGTTGGGCCGGGGCTCCGCAACAAAGCTCATTCATGTGATAATTGTCAGGAGTGAGTGCGCTCCCCTCTGGTTTTGTGCGATTTGACCACGATGAACTGTGGGGCGATTTGATAAATAGGCCCCATGCTGAGGGCCCTGTTACGACATTGTCTCAGTCCGATCGGCGGTGCCATAATCCACCGCATTCATTTCTGCTGCCATTATCATTTCCAGACACGTAGGACAAACAGGCAGCGCTCACCACAGCCGGCTTATAAAAGGGGATTGGTAAGAGGAGGGGGGTGGGGAAGGGGCTATGGGTGGGGGATCCAGCCTCACTTATATATCGCAAGAATCGGGTGGCTGCGTGCAGGGGATTACATGACTTTTTGAGTTCAAGTGTTTGGAAACCCCCATTGGAGTGAGTCAATAAAGGGTGTATGGCCTTTTGTTGAAAAAAGAAATTGAGAATTTTTTTATAGAAATATGTGTCTCATAAAGAAAGCAGCAGAAACCAATGCAAAGAAGTGGTCAAGAAGCGAACATTGTTTGGTGGTGGAATTGTTTGCTTTTTCCAGTGTGTTTTTTTCTGTGGTGGATAGGCTTTGGAAAAGAGAAGTGTTGCATGGAAAAGCTCCTACCATAAGTGTAGTAGAGCAAAAGACATCCAAAAACCACCCGTGTGCATGAATGGGTCGAGTTACTGAATGCTTCACAATAAAAGCACATCACTCATAATCACTGTGACCATTTTCCTGTAACACTGACCAGCCCAAACTTTCAGCTGAGGAGCATTTTTGCTGTTTGAGAGGAAAACCTCTATCAACTCTTAACAATAAATTGATCCCATCTCTTTCAAACCTCAGTCCAAAAATGGAATACTATCTTTTCTTTAACTTTTAAATTCCACTGTACCAACTAGACTGGTTAGACATACAAGCTTCATTGCCACCTACATCTGAACATCATAAATGATGATAATGATGATGGTGTCTGTTTTATGATGAGAATGATAATGGCCACTACTTTAACAATCCCCTGGGTGAATTAATGGCACTTCTTCCGAACCGTGAAGAAGCTCCTCTCTCTCTCTTTGTCTCTCTCTTTCTCTCTCTTCCTCTCTCTCTCTCTCTCTCTCTCTAAGACGCTGCCAAAAGCTGCCACTGGCGCTGCTCCCATCATCCCACCCTCCATCACTCTATCACTCCACCCTTTTATTCATTCACTCATTCATTCCTTCCTTCCCTCATTCCATTTGCGGCTCCATTTTTTCACCCACTACACAGCGAGTGTGTCGGGTTAGGAGATAATGGCCGCCTGTTTAGTGCATCCCAAGGCCCGCTCGCTCACTCGCTCGCTCGCTCTCTCTTGCTACCTGGCCTGCCTCGCATCGCGAGTGCTGACACCGCACAACGGCATCCAATTACAGGATGCTCAGCGCTCCTGCATGGCTTGCGTTGCGTTGCGTTGTATTGTGTGCTGTTGTGTGTGTGCGAGTGTGTGTGTGTGTGAGTGAAGCGTGCCCGTGTACTTCTGCTCCGGCGGGCTACACGGGACCTTCAGGAGTTAATGGCTCGCTCAGAGCCATTAATCGGCAAGCTGCCTCAGCAAAGACTGAGTCAGGTGTATGCATGACGCTAATGGCCCTTGCATGGAGGCATTGTTTGCTTTACTGTACAGCCTACTCCTTTATGGCTGTAAAGGGCATTTGGGTGCTCTCTGTAGGCATGGAGGGGTTTGTTTGCTTTGGTTGTGTAAAAGCAACTTGAAGGTATTAAACTGAACTGAAGGTGTTGGGCTTTTGGGGTGGGGGGATTAAGCAGAGGAGTTTCCAGTCATGTTCTTGGATCATACAGGTTCTCAGGATTCCACTGCAAGAATTTTGGACATCTGAAGAATATGTTCTATGGTTTCTCAGAATTGCATACTCTTCTTGTTTTTTTGTTTGTCTGTTTTTGTTTATGTGTAAGCTCCACTGAATCAAATGCATGTTCTGTCATTTACATTAATTATACATTTATTTATTTTTGAAACAAAAGTGACCACAGACGTTATGGGCCTTCGTCCAGCGGATCCAAGTCAAGGATCTTCAAAAGAGAAGAATGAGAAAGAACCTCGTCAAACGTCTCGAAAAAAAAACCCTTGTCAAAATGACCCCTGTCCTCTTTCCGTCATGTCTTGTCTTCATCCTCCCAATGTTTGTTGACCATTTCCTGTCTCGTTAACGCCATGTTGATGTGTTTGTCATCCAGACGAGAAGAAGCCCCAAGTGGGCAGTGTCACTGTCTCCGACGTGTCATGGGACAGCTTCCTGGTGTCCTGGACTATGGAGCGCGGCGCCTTTGACAGCTTTCTGATTGAGGTCGAGTCCGAGGGCGGTGAGGACACGCACAACCTCACCGTGCTGGGCGACGTATCCAGCCAGGCCTTCAGCGGCCTGCTTCCGGACACCTTGTATAAGGTTGTCCTCTATGGCCTCCATAATGGCGTTCTCCTAGAGCCTGTCTTTGCCGAGACCACTACAGGTACAAACGCTCACTGAGCCGTTCGTCACTTTACCTGTATCTTTCTTGCTTTCTTTCTCGTCTTTGCTTTCGTCATAGCTCTGCTTTCCACAAATCTCAGCTCTAATACTTGAGCTGTGTTTCCTTTCAATGCCACTGTTGGGTCAATGCTGCTCTTAAGACACTCACAGCATGTTGCATGGAAATATTAGCAGCTAACCCCGCACATCTGCACTAGCGGTATGTGGCTAAGTATCCTATCCATCCTGTTCTGTTAGTATTTTCCACCATACCTTCCAGTGCCCGTAATATTTATAACCCTACTTTGCAGAGATCGCCTTGGAAACAGGATAAAGCTTGAAAGAGGAGGGAAAATATATGACCTTCTCCTTTTGAGAAGCTGTTGTTGCTCTGCTGCTAACGTCAGAGAAGCTCTGCCTTGCCCTGTCTATCCATCTGCCTGTTGAGACATGCTATCATTATAAAAAAAAAAAAACACCTGGGCCAACAGGCTGTACATTCTCTCTCTTACAAAGAGACTGCAGGTGCAGCCATTGACTTGGCAAACAAATCAATTCACCTGATTAAGGATTTGTAAGTAAATGCTGTTTTAGACAGAGCATCTGAGAAAAGATATAAACACCGAACACACACACACACACACACACACACAAAGACAGAAGAAGAATACACTATACCTGTGTTAAATCAAACACAAAGCTTTCAACAAACCTTTAGACTCATCTGTGGCATATAAAACTGGCAAACATCACAATATTCTGACATTCTACAGTGATGCACTGAAATTATATTGTGATGTACAAATTCCAAGTTACTTTCTTCTTCAGTCATTACTCAGTCAAGTATTCTTTTGGCAGTGCTTTACTTTGTTTATACTGTGGCAGTGCTTTACTTTGTGTATACTGTATATACAGTGGTCCAGTGCTATATATATATATATATATATATATATATATATAGCACTGGACCCTTCCCCTAATAACATTACCAAAAGGACACAGCCTTGTGTGGACCGTTGGGAGGGAAGTGACCCCGAGGAGTTTTTGTCATTTCTTGTTGGGGTTCTCGTCAGTATGCACGCCCAGCGTCCAGCGTCCAACCTCCAGGCCGCTCCTCATTCTCTGACTCACATTCACACATTTTCTTGGCATTTGTCAGCCCAGAGACTGCTGGGGCCACAGCCATCGACCCTGCATGCTAATAGGCACAGACTCTCAGTAACCAGTGCAGGAACGAGCCCCGTCCCAGTTCCTACTGTAAACCCTGAGTGCATGGAAAAGTATGTATGGCTACAGTCTACAAAGTGAGAGGCGGGTGAGTAAGCCATCCAGCAGAGTAGAGTACTGCAGTAAAAAACCTACCGTGTGCCTACAAGGGCAATTGTTCCTCATCAAAACCAGCTGAGGACACAGAATAAAATCTAAGATGGCAGGGGGAAAAAAGCAACAAGGAACATAGAGTTGGGGGTAATGCATGTGATGAGATTAGAGCAGTAATAACACATATCAGCGGCGCTCGGCGTTGAACGTTATTGCAGCGTTATTACATACTGAGCTGTTCCCTCTGCCTGAGCAGTCCTGGCCTGGGTCACCAGGTTAGCTGGCGCCTTGTCCCATGGCCAACAACAGACGGCTCTTTGTGCGCACAGATTGAGTTAGCTGAGGGCAGTTTGGAGAAAAGTGATCCCTGGCTACCACATGTTAGCACTCCTGAAGTATCAAGCTCCCCCTCAATGCCCTCTCCCCCCCCCCCCCCCCCCTCGCTCCCCTGACAAAGCATGTGAAGCACGCCTGGACCCTAATGAAGAAGGACAGCTTAGCGGGACCCTGCCACTCTGGCTCTCATTTCCACCACTTACGCAGACAACAAACGCCTTTGTCAGCTTCTCGTCATATACTGTCATCAGGGAGGAGAAGAAAGCAATGGGGGGGGGGGAGAAAAAGACATAAAGAACGATTGAAGGCTACGGGTTAGATCTTCGTTTAGAAGTGGAGTATGAAAGAGTTACGAGTGTTTGTTTTAGTCGGAGAGCCTTGCCAAAGGCTGCGTTGTTTATGAAGACACTTCCCCGTCCAGACCACTTCAGAATCTCGCTGGCTTCTCCAGCCAACCACTCTTCCGTTCTTCTTGAAGCTTCTTGACTTAATTAGGGTGGAGTGCAGTCCGAACATGAACGCTTCTCCTCAGCTCAGAGCACTTTCTCCACACAGCTACACTATCCTCCTGCTTTCAGTTCCTCTGCTTATATGCAGCCCAGGCAATTGACCTGTAAACAGTGTCTCCCATTGTAAAGCATGTCATGATAACCCGGGCTATAACCGAGCAAAAACATTTACATTGTAGTGGAACAATCAGAAAAATGTTCATCAGCAACTTATGAACTTAAAATAGCAGAGAATGGAAGTCATAAATATTATGACACATCTTCACAACAGTGTAGGAAATGCTGGAGGAAATATTATAAACAATGGTATCTTCAACAGTAGTCAAACATTTAACCCACATGGAGAACAACCTTTTTAATGTACACTACCTTTGGGTGTTTTGTAAGATTCAGTCTTTGAAACATGTATGTATCAGATAAAGGAAAATACTGATATTGCATACTGGTGGTAAAGAATATATTTCAAACTAACCACTCACTCTCACTTTTTGATTCTTTTTTGATTCTTAACCACTCACTCTGCTTGTCTCTAACCAAGAATAACACTGACTATTATCTTTTCCAATATATTCTAACCTCTTGAAAGGAGTTGAATGGCTTGTATAACACATACTGTCTAACAGAGGCTAGTGAGCATGCTTGTGAGGTTGCCATAGATATATAATGTTCTTGGCCTTCAATGAAAACCTCAATCTTGCCTTGATGACTAAAAATCAGATGGAGCATGAAAGTGGCCTTGATTTTCTTCGCACAGCCTCTCTCTGTCCAGATTAACACAGTAGCTTCTTGTTCCTTCACTACTGTTTTCCGAGTTTGTTTTTTGGAGTCCACAGTGGAGGATGAAACTTATTGTACCCTTGTCACCCAGAGATGGAGCCGGAAGTGGAACACCTGTTTGTGTCGGACATCACGCCTACGAGCTTCAAGCTGGCCTGGAGCGCCCCGGAGAACGTCTTTGATAGCTTTGTCATAAGCGTTTCTGATGGGTCAGTTGGTTCGTTTGAGCAGTTCACTGTGTCCAGCGACGAGAGGACAAAGGTCATCTCAGATCTTTTGGAGGGCACAGAGTACCAAATTGAACTCTACGGCGTCATTTTGGAACGTCGATTCCCACCCCTTTCTGGTGCAGCCAAAACAGGTATTTGCTTTTCCATTTGTGTGGCGCCAGCTTAGAAGGGCACCGCAAGCTAGTGGACAGACCCACAACACTTAGCGTTTAATTCAGATGTCCCATAACCCCTCTCACCTATGAAATCAACATCACCCTGATACTTCTCTACTCCACACAAATGTCCAGTTGGACTAATATGACATTTGTGTCTTATCTTCAGTGTTCTAACAAAGTGGTCTCAAGTATTTCGCTCAATAAGGAAATAGTCTTACATCTGTTTTGCATTGTAACAAAGACTAACCAACACGTTCGTCCAGATACAAATCTGTCTAAACGTCATATAACTGTTTGTCTTACCATTTGTCTGTCATTGCTCCTGGATCTTCTCATGTGCAGGCGGCCCAAAACCACATCAACTGAAGCGGTTTCCAGTTGTATCATTAGCTACCAACCACTCAGGAGATTCATGTCGACGTATTTTTCCTGCTTTCTCATGGTCTTCAATGTTTGTCCTGTCCTTTTTCGTGTCGTTTTTTCTTGTCTGGTTGACTTGTAAATTAATGTTTTTTGGATGGTTACCCATGCTTGTGTGCTTGTATGTGGGTCTTTGTATATGTGCGTGTGTGTATTTCCATCATTGTCTGTGTCTATCTGTCCACTACGTTCTAGGGCAGTATTGCTCCTGATTCTTGATGTTGCATGCTTGGCTTTTGTGATCCTGTAATGGGGCTGAGTTCAAATCCAGTTCAAAAGTCTGTCACGCAAGGTTTGGAGACATGGCTCAACACTGAGAAGGCCTTAAGTCATGGTCTCTTTGTTTGTGTGTCCTCCATTTAAGATGGAAACATTGAAATGCTCTCTCCATTTTTTTTAACACCTCTGATACTTCCTTTATTATACACCATAACAATACTCGAATGGGTGATTGTTTCCTCCACTCTTTGTAGCAGGTCAGTCTTGCAGACAGATGATGCAACGGGCCTGGCTCCTGATCTGGCTCTTGATGTGGACAGTCACCCACATTCACTAATGGGTTAACTCTGTCTTGTCCTCTCGTTGTCTTCGACTTCTCTGCAGGCTTAGGAATGCCCAAGGGCATCCGTTTCTCTGATGTCACTGACACGTCTGCCACCGTCCATTGGAGTGTGCCTCGTGCCCGCGTGGACAGCTACCGGGTGTCCTATGTGCCCCTACAGGGAGGTAAGTGCAACATCAACCTACTAACTAATGATTAGTGAGGTAACTAATGGTTAACTAATGGTTAATTTAAATTCTGAAGGCAGTGATGTTGATTTGAATGTCTTTACTGGTGTTGTTCTTTCGTGTGACTGGAGACCCGGGCATTAATTCTGAATTTTATGATTTATTTCTAATGGAAATCTTCTAAGAACATAACGTCCATTTACTTCCAGTAGCTCTCTTTCTGACGCAAGTGTTGCATAACCTAACCATGGTCCCTTGCTTATTATTAAGTGTTCATTACTCTCAGCTCTTCAACATCTTTTGTGCTCTTTCAACGCAGTCGGGCAGCAGGTTTTCAAATCACAGACTCAGACACCCGCAGATGTCCTCATCTGAAACTGTTTAAGGATGCCATTCATCACTAGAGTCTGGCCTTCCTCTCCTAGATGTCTCACATCCTGCATCACTCTTTTGATAGACTTTTCAGAAGTGCATTGCTAAACCAATAGTGCCCCCTAGTGGATCTTTGGCTTTGTCATTTTTTTTCTGTTCTGTATTGTCCTTTGAAAAGACTCCACCAGGTTAAAAATAGTTGGTGCTAATAAAGTCATGTTACTGATTGACCACAAGCATATATCACATAAAACTGAGTACAGTTTTTAATGAGCCAAATTTCTTTTTTATATATTGATTAATTTGCTAAATGCTCTAAATGGTTAAATGACCAACAGAGAAAGGGAGTGCAGGGGTGAGATGATTTATTAAAGTGAATACACCTGTTTACAAGGAATTGCAGAAAAAACACTGGCTTGCTCAGCCTGGCACAGTAATCCTCTCTTGAACCATCAAAACATCCAGTGAAAATCCAATTGGTTGAAATACCAATTGAAAAAAAGTGGATACAGATTGGTTAATTCCATGGAATTTCACGCTGCCTTCTCTCTCACACTGCCTTCTCTTTTACTTGTGCTTACTATACATGGTCTTTTGTCTCCTCGACAGGAAGCCCCATGACTGTGACTGTGGACGGAGCAGAGTCTCAGACCGTGCTGCCGAACTTGACCCCTGGGGTGACCTACCAAGTGACCGTCATTGCCGTCAAAGGCCTGGAGGAGAGTGAGCCTGGTTCTGATACAATCACAACTGGTACGCATCAGCTCAATATCTCCCTAATGCCCTTCTGTAATGCCAAAAGCGCAGCTTATTACACGTTTAAATCTAGCTTGATATGATTTCCTCATGGACTGGGTTATTATCTGCCATAACATGAACTTGCGTATGTCTGTGTGAAATGGTGTGTGTGCATGTGTGTGTGTGTGTGTGTATGTGTGTGTGCGCGCGCATGTGTGTTTTTTCCCCCACGATTAAGCGTTGGATAAGCCCCGTGGCCTGATGGCCATGAACATCACAGACACAGAGGCCCTGCTTCTCTGGCAGCCTGCCATCGCCACTGTGGACGGTTATGTCATCACCTACAGCGCCGACACAGGTACCCACAGAACAACACTGCCCTCTAGTGTCTGAGAACAGCCACGTGTTGTCTTAAATTACAGAAACCCAGAAAGAACAAAATACACAAATTATGAAAGCAATTAAGACTGTGAGGACAAATGAAAATGTTGTGATAACGGGCTTGTTATTATGTCTTCACAGGCTTCATAAGATATTATTGTTATTTTCATGGTCAGAAATATCATTCTTCTGTCTCACTAATAATACTTCTCGTTTCTCTGAACATGTAGTTGGCCCAGTGATGGAACGAGTTTCAGGCAACACTGTGGAATTCGAGATGACCTCCCTGACCCCGGCCACTCACTACACGGTCAAAGTCTACGCCGTGCGCGACTCTGCCAAGAGTGCCGCCACCACCACAGAGTTCACCACCGGTAGGCTTATAAACCCCTTAGAACTGCTCAGAGGCTCAGGCATCTTTTCATTGCCCAGAGTAACCATGCACCGAGACCATAATATAAATGGTGCTAGGACCCTGAAGCCAAAACATCAGAGGGGTGCCAAGGCCACAGAACAAGAGTGCTACAAGACAATAGCACAATAACAGTGCTAAAATACAATAGCATGGGGCAGTGGTAGCGTAGTGACTAAGGAGCTGGGTTACCATGCAGTGGCCTGAAAAGTTGTGGATTCAATTTCCCGGCTTCCATAGCTGTGCCCTTGAGCAAAGCACTTAATCCTGAATTGCTCTGCCCATGTAATATAGTTGACATGTAAGTCACTCTGGGTAGAAGCATCTGCTAAATTAATAAATGTAAATGTACATTTTGGAGCCAAAACCTCAGAAGAGTGCAGAGGGGGGCCAAGGCCACAGAGCACCAGTGCTACAAGACCATAGCACAATAGTCTCAACAGAACCCATTACTCACTGTCACAGTTTTGTTTAAAATAAATGTGCTAACACCACTGTCATAACAGCACTGAGGTCAGACCTGGGGCATGTGCTAATAGGGTGCCTTCTTGCTTTCAGATGTGGATGCCCCCAAGGACCTAGCGGCCAGTAACATCCAGACTGAGAGTGCCATGCTGACGTGGAAGCCCCCACGCGCTGATATCAGCGGCTACATTCTCAGCTTCGAGTCCGTCGATGGCACTGTCAGAGTAAGTGCTCTGCCCTCTCTCGTGAGTGGTGTGGAAGATAAGGTGACTAACAGGGTGAATATTAAAAACAAGGACCTCCAACACACTTAAGGCCAACGGCCACTGGCGGCGTCTGACACGTATCAAGTGACGCCACAGTTTAGAAAAATCTCTTGAGCGTTTAATTCATAGACACAAATGTCGTCGCCAGTGGGCGTTGGCCTTTACATAAACAGAGATCTTCCTGCCCCTCACTGAAGGAGAATTACAGAGTATATTTTATATTCAAATATTCAATAGTTTTGTGAGGACAGAAACTCCTTTGAAAAGACAGAATGCAACAACACACATCCAAGCTTTGAAGAAGAATGAAAAATACTATAAAGAGGTAGAGAGACACATAGATGAAATGGAATAGAATTGATCCTAAAAATATCTAAAAAATAAGGACTTGACAGTCATTTGAGCCTGCTTGTTTCAGGCACTCAAACAGATGGAAATAGAAAGTGTGTCAGTGGGCCATGAGTGATGTTTCTATTTCAGGAAGTGGTCCTCAGCCCAACTGCCACCTCGTACAGCATGTCCCAGCTCAGCGCCTCCACCGTTTATGACGTCAAACTGCAGGCTCTGGCCGGGCCCAAGAGGAGTCGAGTCATCACCACCGCCTTCACCACCAGTGAGCTCCGTGAAACGCTCTCAGCTTAACCCAGCTCTCATACAAATCCAACTCTCATACACTGACTCATTCTCAAAATGCTCTCAAAACCCTCACTCTCTCTCTCACTCATTTCACTCACTCACTCCTTCATTCATTCATTCATTCATTCACTCACTCACTCACTCATTTATTTACTCACTCATACACTCACTCATTCACTCACTCACTCACTCACTCATGCACTCACTCACTCACTCACTCATTTATTCACTCACTCACTCACTTACTCATTCACTCACTCATTCATTAATTCACTCATCCATTCATTCATGCATTCACTCGTTCACTTGTTTATTCATCTGTGTTGTTCATCACTCCCACACTAGCACACTCACTCAGTATGTTTGCAGTAACGTGACTCGGTGACACTCTGTTCTGTTGTGTTTGTGTAGTCGGTGTCTTGTACAAACACCCTAAGGACTGCTCCCAGGCCCTGCTGAATGGAGAGACCACCTCTGGGATTTATACCGTCTACCTGCGCGGAGATGAGAGCCAGCCTCTGCAAGTCTACTGTGACATGACCACAGATGGGGGTGGCTGGATTGTGAGAAAAAATATATACTTACATATAATAGATAATAGATAGATAGATAGATAGATAGATAGATAGAACTTCAATAATCCCCAAGGAGAAAATATACCTTCCAGTCGCTCAGCACCACAATGGTACAAATAACAGTAAGAAAACACATCAAAAGAAATATATATAGAGAATTTATAACAAAAAAATAGTAAATTGAAAAAATATAAAGTGAAGGATAGTGTTGTAAATGTATAAATATAACTGCTAGGCCCATCACCATGTCAGTCAATAAATACTACTGTGCTAATTAGTACTAATTAGTCAATCAGACCAGTCCTTGCACTGTTAGCATGTTCAGGCCTTTGCTCCTTAGTCCATCATCCTCAATCATTAGGTGACATCCTTGAGTGGCATACTCGTCTGGATGTGTGCATTGCTATAAACTCAACTGAACTAACTGGCTTCCCTTTTGTCTTACAGGTCTTTGTGAGACGCCAGAGCGGGAAGGTGGAATTCTTCCGTAACTGGAGAAACTACACCGCCGGCTTTGGTGATCTAAATGATGAGTTCTGGTTGGGTACGTGATCATTATCAAAGTGTGCCATTGTCCAAATGCCCATGCTGGCTTGTTTAGTTTCAGAGTATCTTAAAGGAGAATTCCGGTGTGATTTTGACCTAAAGTGTTTTGAAACATGATACCGAGCGTGAACGTATGTCTTATAGCCCATCTCGGCTTGTCCCCTGCACTCCGAAATCTGGCGCTAGTTAGCCGATGCTACCAACAAGGCGGTCAATGGTGTTGCCTCGGCATCGGCATAGCCATGCAAATAAATCACTGTTTTACACCATTTACGAGGCTCAATGTATCTCCACACGGGAGTGCAGGGGACAAGCCGAGATGGGCTATGAGACATACGTTCACACTCGGTATCATGTTTCAAAACACTTTAGGTCAAAATCACACCGGAATTCTCCTTTAATAAAAAAAAAAAAGAAAATTGTACAAAATGTGTGAGAACACAGAGGCTGTGAATACAAAAGAAACCAGTGCATGGAATCAATTTGTTATTTTAGATCTATATTTTAGAAAATGATTTTGTATTCACCATTTGTCTTGGACCATGCGACTGATCTACCTACCACTTCTCCTGCAGGTCTTTCAAACCTGCACAAGATCACCTCCTCTGGTCAGTATGAACTTCGTGTGGACCTCAGAGACAAGGGCGAGACGGTTTACGCTCAGTACGATAAGTTCTCTGTGTCTGAACCGCGTAGCCGCTACAAGGTGCACGTCGGAGGCTACAGTGGCACAGCAGGTACGTGGCTGTGTAGTTGCTCAGTAGTACTACAGTTTCCTCAGTAATATATTATGTAGTGGCCACACATGCAGCTGTAAAGCTCTTTCGAATCTATGGAGTACATAGTGTCTATTGAGTGTTGTGCATTCCACATGGCAAAGATCCTCCAGGTTTATCACTAGTTTCTTGCAAGAGACTGTGAGGTAATATCAATCAGATATTGTGAGGTAATATCAATCATAAAAGTCAAAGCAAACAAAAGATCCACGACTTTTATACCACTCTATTAAATGTCTAAGTCTCATAACAAATCAAATGAATGGCATTTATTATAATCCCTAGTTACTAAGTAAATATTACAGTAAAGCAGCACTAAAGAAGATTTGCTCTCTGGGTCCCCCTACAGGTGAGAAGCGCGATAATAATCAAATTAAATATGCGTCTTTAGCTACAAAGTATTAGTGTTAATTTCGTCAGACGAGACGAGAGGAAATATGTTCGTCAACGACCTTTTTTTTCATGACTAAGACGAGACGATGACGAGACGGCATTAATGTCCTGAAACACTGACTAAGACTATCTTAAGATGCATTATTGTTGACGAAAAAAGACGAGACTAAAATGTTTTGCATGAAATAAAAACTAAGATAAAATCTCTCTTCATTTTCGTCTACAAAATGAGAAGACAGAATATCTAGCTGTTACGTTTTCAAAATATTCCGAATGAGTTTATGCTCCTGTAGGCAAACAACTCATATTATATTTTACCACGTCTGCTCGCGGACCACTTGGGATAGCTTGCGGACCACCAGTAGTCCCCGGACCACACATTGAGAAACACTGGTCTACGAATATCATGACAGTGGTCAAATCCCAGCCGAGCTATAACTGCAGCTTGACTTACCTGTGCATGTAAACATACTGACTGACAAAAAATCAGAATGAGTAATTATAACAGACGAGTAGCCCTGTGGACACACAATATTGTTGGAAAATTGAGATGTGACATGTGAGATGTTGACTCAAATGGTAATCAGAAATAATTAGTTATAAAAAAAGACTAAAATGTTTTGACTAAAACTGACTAAGACTAAGGTGCCTTTAGTTTTCTTCTGACTAAAACTAGACTAAAATGACGAGACTTTTAGTCGACTAAAACTTCAAAGTCAAAGTCAAAGTCAGCTTTATTGTCAATTTCTTCACATGTTCCAGACATACAAAGAGATCGAAATTACGTTTCTCACTATCCCACGGTGGAGACAAGACATATTTTACCAATTTTAAGTCCACAGACAAACATAACATTCAAGTAAACAAAAAAGTAAGTAAATAAGTAAATAAGAGGGCACATATAATGAAAAAATAAGAGCAGCAAAATTTGGTTGAAATTGTGCATAGACAGTCAATAAAATAAAATACTAGTGCAAAGTCAGGCCAATAAGAGGCTGAGGTAGTTCTGTTTGACCTAAGTAAGAAATAAAGTGGCATAGTGGTGCAAGTTATGTAAGAGCAGCAGAAGTGTTGTGTTTTCAGGACAACAGCAACAAGTTGCAAAGTGTACAAGTGTGCAAGTGGAGTGGTGCAGGCGGCCATTGTGGGTCCAATGTCCAGGATGTTATGTAGCTGAGGGTGGAGGGGGGAGAGGAGGGAGAGAGTTCAGCATCCTAACAGCTTGGTGTATGAAGCTGTTGGTGAGTCTGGTAGTGCGGGAGCGCAGGCTTCTGTACCTCTTCCCAGAGGGCAGTAGATCAAACAGATTGTGAGCGGGGTGACTTGCATCACTCACAATTTTGGTCGCCTTGCGGGTGAGGTGGGTGGTGTAAATGTCCTTCAGGGAGGGGAGTGAAGCACCAATAATCCTTAATAATAAATAATAATAATAATAATAATAATAAAACTTGACTAACAAAAATGATATTTGAATGACTAAATATGACAAAGACTAAAAAGGACATTTCGTCACAAGACTAAGACTAAGACTAAATTAAAAATAGGTGACAAAATTAACACTACAAAGTATGAACATAACTCCGATATAATATAGAGGGAATGCACCGACAGCAGTCTGTAGAGAGATCTCTGAATTCTTGTAGCATACCAGCTCTTTTCCATTTCGATTTCAGAGGGGGAGGGGGGTGGAGGTAGGAATGGCCAGTGGGTAGGAATGGCCAGTGTTCCTATCCGAACACAAAAAGTTGCTAGGTCGGTGATCGCCTATAGAGGGCCGCTCAGACGATGGCAGCAGTGGCGTTCGTCATGTTATGAGGCTATGTGCCATGAAAATGATTTTGGAAATGTTTTATGAATTATGATTCCTTAATTACTGCTCCCTTCCCTGTCCCCCAGACTAGCCTGCCAAGCATTAAGACACATTACACATACAGCACATGTTTCTGTAAGAAATACAAACTGAAGTGAATGAATGAAAAAAAAAACTCAACTTTCACACACTCTTAAATGATAAAAAGAGAGAAAACTAGATGTACCGCGTAGCGGTACAAAATATGACCGCCGCTCAGTCCTGCACATCCATTCCGCGAAAATAAATCATATTAATGAATTTGTCTCCATCTTCTACTCCATCCCCCACTCTTGAAACTTTTGTGTGTATGCTTGTTTGGAATGTGTGTTTGCACACATTCCACACACAAAGTAGCCTACTGGCGCTGCAAAGGTGAATAGATTTGTTTCTGGGCCAAAAAATCTGTAACATTGTTATAAAACCTTTAAAATCTTTAAACAATCACAAGTAGGGCAGTTCATCACAGTCCATCCATTGCAACTGGACTGATGAAAGGTACACCTGTAGGCTACATTGTATTTGGGAAAAGCAGAAGGTAGCAGCATAATGTATTTATTTATTTATTATTAAATAAAACAATCCCTGTCAGTTCCATGCAGTTTTCAACAGCTATCAAGAAGAGATGTCATGTCATGGATTTTTGTGAATGTTTCTTCTTCTACATATGCATAAGTTTAGTCATCTAGTTCAAATGATATTCAGCTTTATTGTCAATGCACAAATTAAATACCAGTAGTCTAAAACTAAATGCCGTTTTACCCAGTGGTGCAAATAACCAGTGTTGGGCAAGTTACTTCAAAAGTGTAATGCATTATTTATTACTTGTTACTGTCATCTCAAAGTAATTTGTTACATTACAATATTACTGTCTTTGAATTGTAAGGCATTACACTACGTTTACATTACTTTCACCAAAATAACAGGAAATATGGATTTGGTGTTCTCAATAGATCTTCATGTGTTCAATGCTGCTCATCACATGGCAGGAGGTGATGTGGTATGGCATAATGACTGAGCTAGGCTTAAGGCTAACAAAAGAACAATATAATGGTTGCAGTTATGGCTCATGGGACAATGTAGGCCCCAAAGGCGAAAGGTCACTCACAACTTGATATAGTAAAATATAGCCATAGTGAAATTGTATGTTGACTTTAAATGGTTCTCATCATTGCTGGTTGCCTTTCCTTCCACTTACAGTGGTGTAGACTTAATGCAAATTATGTTTGAGAATAATGGCTGTGATCTCTGTCTGTAAAAGCAACATTTTAGTTATTCTCACTGCTTGAAATGAGAAGTATAGCCTAACCATGTTAGATCTGTTGCATGAATGGCAGAGATAACTCAAATTCCCTTTCTACAGTCATCTAAACAAGGCAATCAAATTCCAGGACCAGCATAGATGACTTTTTTAATTCTTGGATAATCTTCTCTGGTGCCAATTGAGCATTTCTCAATTTTGGATTAAAAAGCAAAGTAACTTCAGTTACTGAGAATTGTACCGAGTAAAATATTACTGAAATTGTATTGGTAATGCCTTACATTACTGCATTACAGCAAAAAGCAATGCATTACTGTAATTAAATTACTTTTTTTAATGCATTACTCCCAACACTGCAAATAACTGACATGTCCAAAAGGGCCTTCATGAAATGCGTTGCGAGACTGTTCATACACATTTTAACGGGCAAAATTGAAGAGCTACTGTCCGTTATTGTTTGTGCAAATAATATGCTGATTCATGTTCCCTTGCATTTTGCAACCATGAGGTCCATGGTTAAGCTCAATCTTTTGACGCAATCTTTTGATTTTCACCCAGCCTAGTCCATGGTAGGCGCCCGATAGAAATATTGTTTAATTTTGCGATTGAGATATCCACGCACTGGCGCCCCCCCGTGACGTGTTCGCCCCCCGGTTTTAGAGCTATTCTAAATGCAAAACGGCATAGATCGGAGTTATGACAAAACCGTGACTGTTAACAAACTATAAGCCAGGGGTCGGCAAATAGTGGCCCGCGGGCCAATTCTGGCCCGCCATCTATTCTATCTGGCCCGCGAGATGACGTTAATTTGCTGTTTAAATAAAAAAAAAAAAAATTTTTTTTTTTTTTAACCCCATGTTTTTAAAAAGAAAAAAAGGCCTACAGCAATCCCATCAATTTCAAAACATTTATTGAGGTATAGATGATAGTCCTACTAAAGTGACAAAACAACAGGTGGAACATCCTTGCAGTTATCCATGACGCACAGGTCGGAACGGTATTGGCACGCGAGTGCGCGTAATCTTGTGCAAAAAAAAAAACAAAAGTGTCCTGTCTCCCTCTTCCAGTGGGCAAGGTCAAAAATAGCCTATGTTTCGTTAAATTAATAGGCTTGGCATTAATAAATGCAGGCAGGCTCAACACATACCTCTGCTTCCATTCTTCTTTGTAGGTCCTGCATTCTGAATCAATTTTTCTTTTCAAGGCTTTTGACAACGACATTTTGCATCGATAACTAGCATATAGCAATGTTCAGCTAATCATTTACACGTCATCCAAAAGAATAATATTTGTACACATTAGTTACGGCAAGTTGGTAGGCAAGTCGCCTGTTTCATGAGAGACGACAGGAGATGCAGCAGGTGGCATAAAAACAGCGCACATAAGCAAATAAACGTTTTTAATGGAATTAAATTAAATGCATTTTAAAAGTTAGATGATGTTTATTTTAATATAATATAATGATTCATAATTTAAATAGTAGGCCTATAACCCCCCCCCCCCCCCCCCCCCCCCATTACAAAAGCTATGGCCCGCGATGCCATTGTCTGAAAAAAAATTGGCCCGGGTCCAAACGTAATTGCCGACCCCTGCTATAAGCTATATAAGGTAGGCCCTATGCTAGGCCTATTACACAACACAAATTGTCACTACGCTATGCTGGCGACCCAAATAAAATCTCCTTTGGAACCAATGGCTTACACCTTACAGTATCAAGCTGCCACCTCTTGGCGAAAAGTTAATAGTTTTGCATATCAGTAGTACATTTCACGTAGCTGTGAATCACGGAAAGGGCGAATGAAGTGGACACTTCTAAATGGAACCCAACCCACTGTACAGTAGCTCAAGGTCTGTGGCTAAAGCAGCCATAATGAAAAAACGTTATCATTGTTTGGATACTTCACACACACGTGTTTTTTAATCGCATAGACTAGCCTACAACTACCAAGCTGGAATCAAAGCACATCGACTCCCCTCTCACACCCTAAACACGCACTTCGAACAAACAAAAAGCGCCTCAGTCTCACGGAATAGCCATAGGCAAAACTGTATCTGACCGGTGTAACGTTGGTACTAAATCATCCATCGCAAAGAATGATTTTTGTAGCACGTGCAACAAATATGTGTAGGTACAGCCCTGCCCTGAATACATCTCAACGTGCGCTCTAAAACATCTGGTTTAAATGGAGATGTAGATCATCACGGGTGCGTTAATAAATCTACATTGCGGCGAGTTGACACAAATTATTCACTTTGACGAATTTATGTAGTTTCAGTTACTTTACTTTGAGCCATGCTCTTCCTTACTTGAATCACCTTTGAAAATAGAGGATTGAAGTAGCCTATATGGGTGTTTGGGAATGAACGTTGACTCAGATGCTTTTTGAGACCTTGAGCAGAAATGTCCCAGCCCGGTGTTTAGGGTGCATCATAGACAGGTTATCTTTCAGGTAGCCTATATATTTTCCATTAAAAAACCATCACGTAGCGAACGTGTTGTGGCTAGCTCACTTAGCTCCTGTTAGTAGCCTAGGTTATGGTCATAAGCAAATGAGATGACAGTCGAAAGATACAATTAGTGCTGTTATCGATTTGCTTGGTAGCCTATAAACGCATTTATGGTTTTCTACATCAATAATCAAATTGGCCTCCATCACTCAACCATGCTAACGGTAACATTATTTTACCTACGTTCTGCTATTGATAGGATTAACGTAGCCTACCTGCAGTAAAAAACAAGCATGTCCGATAAACATTCTCCGATTTATTTCGGCTTCAAGAGGAAATTGGAATTACATGTCATGCAGAAATCATCCTACCCCTAGACGTTCTCTGCGGTAAACTACTGTAGTCTTGTCCTTGTAGGAAGCGTCTTTCCAACCCACTTTAGATTAACTTCCAACAAAATTACGTCTCACTGCAACGATGCGCCATCTAGTGGACAAACGACTACTTATCGCCAATACTGGAAATGCAGCCATGATGATAATGATGAATATTTATTTTGGCTTTCTTTTAATCCTACTGAATTTGTAATTATGTATCGGCCGTTCTAATACCGATAGTATGTGGGTGCCTGTGTGTGTGTGTGCATGTGTATATGTGTGCACCACCATCTACAGGCCAATGAGTGTACAGTCACTAAATGTACACATAACTTAATTTTTTAGACCCCCCCATGGATGAAATTCTACGAAACTTGGCATACCCCCAGAGAATATCAGGTTAATCATACACATAAAATTTGGTGCAGTTCTGAACGTCTTTACTGAAGAGAGGGGCGATTAAAGCAGAATGATATTGCATTTTCATTTTTACCGGGGGGGTGCAAATCACAAATGAGTGATTATGGGTTAGGTTGATGTGGGCCCTTGAGACCAACATACCATAAAAATTTCTTCATCCTCGGTGCCACGGTTCAGGTAGTTATTTAGGAAAAACTTTTCCGTAAAAGTCTAGTGGGGCTACATACCCACCAAATTTCATGTGCCCCGGTGTTTCGGTGCCCCGGGTATCGTTGACCAAAATTTCAGGAAGTAGATGACGGAAAAAAAAAAAAAAACTTTGACAATCCCTATATGACCGCTTCGCTAGCTTCGCTAGCGGCGGTCATAATAAATGAATTAATTAATTTGATCATTAAAACGTACACTACCACCTACTTAAATTTATGCATATGCATACTTATTCTTAAATATGAAGTTTGAAGGTTGTAACCCCCATAGACACGCCCCCAGGTAATTCTATAATGCAAGCCAAGACAAACACAGGAAGTTAAAACCACAAGTGTCTCAGTTTCAGCGTTCCTTTTACAAACAGTTTAAGCACATCGACCAAAATTCATAAGAAAATGGCATGTTTTGTTAAAAAAATGAAATGAATTTAAATTCACTTTCAGTTGCCTCGCTAACATTTGTTCAAACCATCTACAAGGGTACAGGTATCTGTGTCTTATATAACAGATATTTCTGCTGTGATGTCATTCTGTGATGTATTAGCCTGTGGGGCGGGTCTCACAGTTGAAGTTTATTGATACATGACGAGACAAGCTCTTCTTTTTATTGGCTCAGTGACATCGTTGATACATGACGAGACAAGCTCTTCTTTTTATTGGCTCAGTGACTTTGTTGAGGGACTTGTGGAGGGTTGATTACTAAAGCAAACTGAAAAAAAAATGTCTAAAAGAGGATTATGTGATTTTTAAACAATTATTTTATTAAAGGGATATCGGAGGAGGATAACGTGTTTGTGAGCCCAGTCTCTTTCTATAATACTCGGGACCTTCTGTTTGGGATCCTGAATGTCATTTCTGTCTGTGTATGACTTTAGTGTGCAACCTGTCCACGCATCAGAGTTTAGGATTTCTCAATATCCTCGGCCTAACATTTTGTCAATCCATCTTTCATTAGGAGATTCCATGACCTACCATCACGGTCGACCCTTCTCAACTTATGACCATGACAATGACATTGCTGTCACCAACTGTGCCCTGTCTTACAAGGGTGCTTTCTGGTATAAGAACTGCCATCGTGTCAACGTCATGGGACGATATGGAGATAACAGCCACAGCAAGGTAAGAACATGGGCATGATGTCACAATGACTATGATGAAATTGTATGTGGGTGGTTCTAAATTATACATTTTTCAAAAAGATGTTGCCTGTGAATGAAGTATTTGTACCTGTGTGTACCTGATATTATGCTGATCAGCGTGAATTGTTTTGATTGTCAGGGCGTAAACTGGTTTCACTGGAAGGGTCACGAACACTCCATTGAGTTCGCTGAGATGAAGATGCGGCCCGCCAACTTCAGGAACTTCGAGGGCAGAAGGAAACGATCATAAACGTCCACATCTCTCCCCATTGAACCCACTCTACCCTTCCTGAGTCAGAATCACCCCCTTCAGCTACCAAAGCCACTGCCCTGAGCCCAGCCACCTCTCTCCATCGTGTTCTCCATCTCTCTCTCTCTTCATCTCTCTCTCTCTCGCTCTCATCCTATTCATAAGTCTGTAGTTTCTCCCATTCTTTTTGTATTCTCTCATGTTAGATCCTAAACCAGTGCCCTTCAAAGTGTCCTGGAACTCACGGTTGTGTGCAGTGTGAATGCTGTCAACATCTCACCTATTACTGAAATATGGACTTCAAGCACATGGTGTAAGCACAGGAAAGGTAACCTGTGCATATAATGTGGAACACCAAAGACAGTTGTACCTACTGTTTGAACAAAATGTGACAACATGCCTACGCACATTCCAACCAGTCTGGCTCGGTGCTTGTACTTTTTACACCACACACACCGCGTTCTTGGTTTCCACATGTCATACTGTGACAGTTTTGATATCGGTGTTTTGCAGAGAGGGCAGACTGTTTGTGTGTGATATCATAGTTTTTTTTTTTTTTTTTGGTGCCTCTTCACAAATTATCAACAGAAAAAATTCACCATTTCTTACTAAACTCCTAATCTACACCTGGGAGCACATGTGGGGGTGGGGGTGGGGGGTGTCAGAGCAAAATACGTCCGTGGAACACAATGAGCTTACTCTTGAGAAAATGAAGGACTTCAATCTAAAGATCCAGCATGTCAAGTGGAGAGGCCCCAGAGAGCCTAGTCTGTGTTAGTCTGTGTGTGACTTTCCCCAGTAAACCATTCCCCGCCTGCCCTTCCTATCTCCCTTGTCCAACACCTTCTCAGTCTGGTCAAATAGACAACAAGACAAAAACATAACAGCAAAAGTATATTGGAACCTTCTTGTCAACTGTCCCAGCAAGTTATCAGGCATGCCATGCACGACGGATCTCACATTTCCCCCGGTTTCTGATTGTTGTAGGCTGTGCAGGCACTGTGCAATGAACACTCTATGTAAAAAAAAAATATGCATTTGGGTTCAGTTCCATGCCCTATCCTATCACCTTTTGAAGTTAGGACACGTAGAGGGACAAAAGACAAATAGATTTTTTTTAAGTTTTTAAATAGCTTGAGGCAGGACCTATTCAATATATAATGATAACTGAATTTGAAAGATATCAACAAGAAAGTATAAGACACAGGACGTCAGAGAGGACTCTTGTGACAAATAATACAAAAGAATGGACATTTACTTCTTCAAATGGCCATTTTCACTTACATCAGTATTGTGTGTTTGTGTAAAGCACTGTACAAAGATTTAGTTGATTTACAAATTGTCTTTATTGTCAAATCCACAGCCTCCCCGTGGTCTCATTCCCTGCTACGCCAGTAGACTTAACCACTGACCCCATGGAATACCTGTGTAAATTAAGTTTCTTGTTTGGTATTGGAATTTGTTTGTTTGTTTGTTTGTTTGTTTTTTAAAATCTGGGTGAACAACAGGTGTTTCTTTGTAACCCCTATTACAATAAAACAAATTTTGTTTACAATATTGTTGTTTGAATATGTTATAGAAACAGTACTTTTTTGGATGAAACCAGATCAACTTCTGGTTTAGCACAAGGTACTGCATGCATTTGAAAAAAAGAAGCCTATTCGGTGAGTAGGCCTAGTTGCATGGGCAAACTATTAAAGTAGCTACACACTATTAATCAAATATGCGCCGTTAGTCAAAATATGTTATACGGAATCAAAATGTTACTTTAAACGATTAACATGAAGATGTCGGTAAACCTTGTATTTATTGTGTCCCAATGACATACCAAAAAACAGCCTGACAAGCAAATATGTAGCTGTCACGTGTGTTTTACTAGCCATGACAGGCCACACCTCTGTCATCTTGAAGAGCATGTGTGTTATTTAAGTAGCCTAAGGTTAAGAAAACAGATCGGTCAAAAACCACAGTAAAAGCGTATAGCCTATCCTACAATGAGCCTATAGGCTGTGGTTCGCAGATGACTTATCTGGTATGACGCATCACGTAGGAAGACTGCATTGTAGCCTATTTATTCTCCACAACCAGCATTATAAACCTGGGAGTGGCTTGACGGGCCGGTGTAGCCTACTTCAACCCGTACCCTATCAGGAGTTTTCGGTAAGAAAGACGAGAAAATCAAGTTGGCTCTTTCCACCACCCTAACAGGCTGTCTGAAAACAGATTTTAAGAATGAGATATTATAGGTTAGCAAAATATCTACTCCTGGCTGGATTAATGGCTTTTTTAGTGGAAACCCTTTTGAACATCGTATATGACTCCGAGGAAAAAAGAATCAGTCGGCACACGCCGATTGCGAAGGACTTGTACAAAGTTGTATCACCGTCAACTTATGAATACATCTTGAACCAACCTTTAGCGTGTGAACACAATCCGTATCTGGTATTGATGGTTCCGGTAGCACCTGGTGATAGCGGGTCGAGGGACGCCGTTAGGAATTCGTGGGGACAGCGAGATTTGGTCTCTAACGTCAAAATGGTCAAACTCTTTTTCGTCGGTGTCTTGAAAGGAGAAGAGGGAGAGAATGCAATAAACGCTCTTGCCGAAGAGAACTTGAAGCATGCTGACATCATTCTGATGGACTTCTTGGACAGCTATCACAATCTGACTGTGAAGACTATGATGATGATGAACTGGCTTGCCACTTATTGCCAGAGTGCCTCATATGTTATGAAAATTGATGCAGATATTTTTTTAAATGTTTATTACCTCATCAACATGTTGCCTTTTCCTGCAAAAAAGAATTACATCATTGGCTCAGTCATCAATGATGGCATGCCTCGTAGGGATGAAAAAAGCAAATGGTATTTGTCAAAAGACATCTATCCAGATACTTCATTTCCACCCTATGTTTCGGGGGCTGGGTATGTGTTCTCAGCAGACCTTGCAGCAAAGATATCAATGGCTTCAAGATTTGTGCGTCCAATTCCATTAGAAGATGTCTATGTGGGATTATGTCTGAATATACTGGGTGTCAGGCCTGTATATGGCAGAAGCATGTTTTGGCTGCGAAATCTCTTTGAAGTACGTCACCTGGACTATGACAGATGTACTTTTGCCAAACTTGTCCTAGTTGTAGACTTTCCTCCATCTGAGCTCTTGAAAAACTGGCCAGATTTTCAAAAAAACAATGGTACATGTTAATAGCCTGCATGTACAGCTGTTTGTGACTTGTGTGACTTATGACTCAAGTAGCATTACACTGAATATTATAATAATAATAATTATTATTATTTATAATATTCAGAGTTTTTGTTTCCTTGTGAAGTTTGATTACAGGGGAATCCAAATTAATGATATGCAATCCAAATACCTCTTTTGCATTCCCAAATGCTGGAATGGTGGTTAAGCATGTAAGTTTGTTTCTCTATGATATGCAATCCAAATACCTCTTTTGCAATCCCAAATGTCGGAATGGTGGCCAGGCATTTAAGTTTTTTTCTCTTTGGGACCTGTGGATAATTCTACCTCAATATGTATTTAAATGCAAATGTGTAAATAAGTGCCTTGTTGTATTTGCCTTAACTTCCAAATAATATGATATGTGTACAGAGTGGCCTCATCATTAAACCGAGTAGCCATAACACCAACCAGCCCCTGCCATTATTGGCCTACATGCAGAAGATGTGGTTGTTGCATCCTGCCGTCAGTAGATGGCGAAATTCACTTGGGTTGGCAACCTCACAACTAAGCGTCAAGGAAATTGCAAGTTATGGCCTTTACTCCTTTAGGCTACTACTTAGTAAAGTGAAACTGTAAAATGATTTTAAACGGCAATATGTGGCTAGGCAGAACAGCCTGTTATGAAAAATGATTGCTGATTTCTTGTGAACTATTTGTTATTGACTTATTGTTGTCGACTTATTCTTCAGTTCTCCTCCAATGTATCACTGTGGTAAAAATATGAACCGATAAGATCCAAGCCCTCGGGAAAAAACGCAACGCGCCCAGAAAAGTTTGAGATGTATCGGAGACAGAAATAGACCGATGATTCATCAACACTGCAGTCAGCCCTTGCTTCAGCAGATGGCTGACACAGAGAGAGTTTACTCGTCTCCCCCGCTTCGCTTCATGGATGTTCTCTTCTGTTCCTCCTTTTGTTTATTATCATGAAGTACAGAGGGACGTGAGAGGGGGCTTGGAGTGTGTGTGTGTGAGAGGGGCTTGGAGTGTGTGTGTGTGTGTGTGTGGAGGGGTGTCACACTGTCACCACTCGTGTTATCGATGGGCTGTGGTAGTGCAGACTGTGGTAGGCAGTGCTTTGGTCATTTTACAATAATAACTTCCATTCCATAAGTCAATTTAGACATGTGCATTCATTGTAGCCTACTGCATGCTACATGAATTGTGACAAATAGTTCGCTACAATTAGTAAAAACGTTCACACTAAAAAGCACACGGTCTCCTCGCTGTGCTATTAGGTTTTATGTGTGTAGTGGGTGGAGTTGAAGCGCACTAACTTGACGTAATTGACCTGGGTTCCTAAGGCAACCTATCAAACATGCATTTCATCAAGAATATTTTGTCACAACCCCCGCTGTGCATGACCAGCACAGGCAAGTAGGCTATGAGAGAGAGAAAGAGCGCGCGCAAAGGGAGATTTGAGAGAGTCTGCGCAGAGTGAAAGAGGCGTCTTAGGAGACACGGAGGAGCTATGCCACTTTATGTTCTGACAACTCCATTCTGCGAAATGCTTTGACAGTGACAAGACTTAACGGAAGTGTCTGCATACCACTCTCATTAACCCTTTAGATCTGACGTGATTCAGCGGGTGCTGTAAGTATTCTGGCAAGTTGTATCTACATTTTGTGTCATTGTTCAGTCATTCTATGGAAATAATCAAGTGATGGGAGGAAACTATATTTAAGCGTAACTTTGTGATTTTTCTAATAGTTTCCCTATTACTTTTAGTCTAAATTCCTCTAGAAACAAACAAATTAACCATCTATTTTATCCATCCATCTGGTCTGGTCTGGCCTCATACCACATCAACAGTGATGTCCGTGGGGAAAAAATCAGCCTACCTTAGTGATGCTACGATATGGCGAGAAGTATCTGTTATCGATGGGTGATGTGGAAAGCTTGATCTGTTGTAGGCTAGCTGACAACGTTAGGATTTTGTGCACATAAGATACCCCATGAGGCCTTTCAATTTAATGGGCAATATCGTCTAATCCGGTGCACCCAAAACATCCTTCCTGTTTTCCTTAATTCACAATCACCCCAACGTGCCTTTGATATTGCAGCGTAGTGTATGTTTGTTTGTTTTTCATGTTGTTGTGCATGTGTTGCTTGGTGCTTCTCATTTTTGCATGTGTGTCTTTGTGTATTTGTTTGTGTTGTCTCTCCCAGCTGCTGTGTTAAGCCATAGGTGTTTGCTGACTTTGTCTTGGCATTTTGTTCAGAAGAAGGCAGTGACAACCCCCTTCAAGATGCATATGAATAGTTTATTAAACCAGTGGAGTAAGTAAGACACTTTTTGGATACCAACTTAAAGCTTGGGGACAAACTTTAAATTACTTTAAATTTGAACTCCTGTGATGAAATATATTGCCTTCTAGCACAATGTTGTAGCCTACTGACTTACAAACACTTTTTCTCTAAATTTCTGCTCTTCGACGAGCTTTAGCACTCTGTGATTGCCATTCACATAGAACTTTATCACGCTTTGCATATGTTTCGTTTTCATATGTGTTTCTACATCTGTTGCATTGACTAAGTTAGTGTGAAGATGAAATCACATTGTTTCATCACATTGTTCGCACCTTGTGGCAAGGGCTTTGTCTTCTGTCTGTGCGCTATTTCCTGTCTCAATTTCCTGTCTGCAAATGTGTGCTTGCCGTAATACAGGCTATGTGTACGATTGTAAGAGCTGGTGTTCCTCATCTCCCCCTCACATCTATTGCACGCTGATGATGATGATGATGATGATGATGCACCTTAGTGTCCATGTGTAATGATGCCCAGTCCAGTGATATTTTTATAGTGATACTGAGACCAGTTAGGTCAGCAGTCTTGCAGTGATAACCTTGATGAGAATTGTTGACTCAGAGAGTTTTCCTGTTATCACATCCTCTGTGTCTGGTAGGTGAGGGGGTGGGGAGGTGTAAGCGTAAGTGAAAGATGGGGTTGACATTTACATGACAACTAATAGGCACCTGACACCTCTGTAAATACATATCACAGAACTGCATGCATTTATAGCCTCCTCGCTCCAGTTTTTTGGTCATTTGTGACACTGGTTACAAAAAACTTAAACTGTTTACTGTTAGTCACTTTGGTTAAAAATGCGTCAGCCAAATGTAATGTAATGTAATGTAAAAAAAAATGTATCCACTCAAACTTCATTCAAATGTATCAACTCAAAATTCATTCAAATGCAGTGGAGTTGTTTTTGGTGCAGGTATGGCATTTGTTAGTTATGAGTGCCTAATTGCGCCTGCGAGTCTGCCATGTCCAAAAGCTGACACTTGATATTTCCTAATGAATGAAGGGTCTCAGTAGTAATTGGTCACTGAACTCTGGCGCACCCGCCTCCCTGTAGAGTGTAACTCAGAGGCCTGCGTCACTTGTAGCACCTACTTAAGGGAACCACAGTATTTGTACCACATTGTGGGAGCTGTTTATGTGTGCAGGGCCAGTGTAGCGGAGCACACGTGGTCATCGGTGTGGAAGTGCCTAATGACTCCCCTCGTCAGGGTTTTGTCAGGGACATAATCAGCAGATTGTTGATGAAGTTCACCCATCCTCCTCATACAAGCCGAGTGTGTGCAGGATCACACACACACGCAGACCGAACTTACTCATTTTAATTAGTTATGCATTTAGCTGACGATTTTACCCAAAGCGACTTACAAATACCAACTATAGGGGCCAGTCTCCCTGGAGCAACTAGAGGGGTTTAAGTGCCTTGCTCAAGGGCACGGCGGTGGCAGCCAGGAATCAAACCCATTACTTTTCTGGTGACTACTACACACTGGCCAAGTTCCTTAGCCACAACACTACCACATCCCTACCGATCTGTACTCAAACACACAACATCCTGACATCCTCTCAGATGTTGCACGTTTAGTTTGGCTCAGGCAGAAGGAGAGTGCTCCCGGTGAGAGAACCAGAGTGGCTTTGTCCTGACAGCAAGGGTGGTGCTTTCGTGGACAGTCAGGGAGATGTAGATCCTTTTTTCCGACAAGCACACCTCCCTTTCTGTGCTGAAGTGCAGCCAATGCCTCGCTCACTTCACTCCACGGATCTTCCCATTCTGAGTCAAGAACAACACGTTCTTCCCTTTTCCACTAAAACACTTTTATAATGTTTTTTCCAAAATATATTTATTCATTTAAAATACGCTTTCAATAAAATCGTGCCCCCCCCCCCACCTCCCTTTCCCTGCCCATGTTTTATTGACAATAAACTTACTCAGGACTTTGATCTGTGCAATGCTTGTAAATCAAGGAGAGCTTAATTAGATGTACTTCAATTTATATTGGCAATGTTAGGCTCATCATATGTGTTTAGGGAACATGTGGTATGCTTCAGTGTCTCTGTAGTTCCTGTTCTAGTCCAGTAAAACTTCACATCAGGATATATTGTTGGCAATAGCATACGTTAACATGTCAGGCAGGTGTTAGTTACTTAGATAGGCATAAGCTAACTACAAATACAACTATACTGGCGAGTGATTGATCATGGAAATTCAGTGCCAGATTATAAGCAGCATGAAATTATTCACATTCTTGCTAAATGGAAGATTGCCTATTGAAGTTGGTTAAAAAATGCTAAGTGCATCCTGGTCTTGGCTTTGATCTGATTTCTTTGATCTGAGTGGAGTCCGTATCTGCCTGTTTCTAACCTCACGCTCGGCCTTAACAAACGGTGGGTTGTTTAGAAAAGTCATTATGCTAGCGGAAAGCATTTAGCGCACAATTGAACCCTGATGAGTAAAGCTGTTTTCCCTGCCAGCACTTGCACCAACAAAACTGCTGCCAGACCTGGACCTTTCAGAATGACTGTCTCCACTGAAACGGGCAGGAATATACTAAAGAGGTTGTGTGCCGCAAAGATTGAGACAGGGTTATAGATTTATGTTTTTTTCATGACTGATTAATCTGTAGACCATTTAAAACTCAATTTAACTGCCATCAGCCTTGTCTAAAGTGAAGTAAATCACGACTGTTCTTTCTCATGGTTGAGTCCATTAACATCAGCAAGACATTGAAAAGAAACTTTAGATGAAGTGCTCTTGTCATGATCACTAGACCATACTCTAAGTAATGGACAACCCTCTCCTATGATATCTCACTTTCTCTCCTCTGTGGACCATCCATTGCATTCTCAATCAAAGCGGCACAGTGGCTCAAATGGATAATGTTACCAACCCACAAAGAGATCTAAGATTTCCTTCTGAATTATTCACCATATTCAAACCATTTCCTCTTTCTTTGCATGCTACCTCTGTAGATTAATGGCAAAACCATGTCCAGGGCATGATAAGTCTATTTTTGTCAAACTATCATAACTCCTCTCTTGGTCCTTTTTTAGGACTGTATGAATATGTTAGCACTCGAAATGCCTGAGGTTATATCATCTCCAGTTGCAATGATGGCGAAGGAACGTGGACGGTTCTTCTGGGAACTATCTGTGATACAAGACAGACGTGTTCCTGTGTTAGTGGCACTAAACTCAATTTGTGGCGCAGCCCCTGTGATTGAGGGTCTCAGACAGGTAGGCTCCATCCCTGATGCAGGCTATGTGCCCTGACACTTGGAGTCCTGATTGACTTAAAGCTCCACCACACAAACACCGTCATTCCCAGAACACGGACAATGTACACCTATGTACATTGCCTAGGGCCCAGGGCATAAAACTGGATCATAGAATTAAGCTAATAAGGCGCAGGATTTGAATTCAATTCTATACATACATACGTACATACACATAGAGTATGGTTACCCTGTCATACCCTGTCTCTCTCTGTCTAACCCTGCATGTCAGACCACCACTGGAAATGAACATCCTGGCATATGCCACACATTCTCTCTGTCCTGGGGCTTGTCTGACACATGGAAGCCAAGTCGTGTAGTAGGTCTTTCTTATTTGGATTGTTGACTTTGGGACTAGATTGGTCCTGGGGATCAAGCCTTTCGAGTTGCAAATCACACAGGCACTGTTTACAAGATGCCTCTCTCCACAGATTCCACACTGCCCACTGTTTTGGCCTGCCTGTGGAATCAGAGTGGGAGAGAATGTGAGGGGGAACACAGACGAACAGAGAGAGTGAGAGAAAGAGAGAGAGAAAGAGAGTGAGAGAAAGAGAGAGAGAGAAAGAGAATGTGAGGGGGAACACAGATTAACAGAGAGAGAGTGAGAGAGAGAGAGAATGTTGGCAATCCACTCCTCTGATCTGGGATTTTTGTGGAGTCAATCAACAACAGCACACTGATATTTGCGTTGTGATACTGAGTCAACACTGGCTCAGACCTCAAGGTCATTTTATGGGCACGATTAATCCATTAGGTGATTATCTAAGGACACGGAAGTGCAAATAAATGAGCTCGGCCTCGGGGCTGCAGATTACAGGAGGCGATCATAGAGTCACTGTATGAATGTGCTGCTGTGATGTAAGGTTGGGAACAGTCCACAGCTGCTCGAAAGTGCATGTCTCTTCAGGCAGTAGTCTAGTTTGTGTGGTACTACATTTAAAAAAGAAATAGTAAAAAACTCAATTTCCCAGGATGCCATGAAATTTGCATTGCACAAAGTTTCTATGAATGTCTAAAATGACAGAAAATAGAGTGCATATTTCTTTGAGAAAAATAAACTCTTTTATAGTACTCACAACCACTTCTCCATTTGGCCTGCTTATCTAATATGCCACACTATGCTTGACACGACCATTCATGTGCTGCTTGACCTGTGTGATTGCATTTTCGCTGACCATGCGTCATGTTCTGTTCATTATCTGGGGCCAAGCCAGTGGGTTGTCCGTACTACCCTTAAATTATGAGACTGAGTGGCCGCATTGAGTTTGCAGTGAGGACAGAGAACAGTGTGTGCTGTGTAAATGACCGAGGCCACTCGCATGTTCTGGTGATGTGTGTGTGTGTGTGTGTGTGTGTGTGTGTGTGTGTGTGTGTGTGTACACATCAGACAGAGACGTCAGAGGTGAAGGGACTGTCAGAGCCATGGCCTCAGGATGGGCCAGATTGATCTGCTATATTGCAGTGTAGTGGCACGACCCTGCTGCATCAGTGTTGAGTGTAGTTGCCCCGTGATGCAACACCAAGAACAGCCAAACTGAGAATTGCTGTGCTCTTGTTTGTTTCTATCTGTGCTGAACTGGTAGTCTAAATACCCTGGACGTGAGATCAAGTTGGTATAGCAGAATTTGCTGGCGGTATGTAGACATAAATCTTTACTATTTCCTATGTGGTGGTGAGGTGATCCTTGTATTATTGAAATCAGTATTTCTCTTCCCTCTCCCCTCTCCCCCTCTCTATCTCCCTCTCTCTCTCTCTCTCTCTCTCTTCAGCTCTTATGCATATTTACATGTTTTCTCGGCTGTGACATATGGAGTTCATGGGGCATATAGAGAGACAGAACTGAAAGAACAAAATTGATCAGAGTGGACAGTCACAACAAAGTAGTGATGAATTTATAACACAAGAGAGCATTGTTGGTTGTGAAATAGCAACTTGTGAAATGATTTTGGGTTTCTTCCCATCTTAGAGCATGTAGGGGCTGTTTCCCGTCAGATCATAACAAATCTGTGCCATTGATCAGATGGGAGCACACACATCTCTGGTGGGGTGTCTGCTGCTCCCAAACCAAAGTGTAGAATTAAGCAGCGTCAGGGATCCTGTGCCACAGGCTGTGGTCACTTGTCTCCACAGCCCGTCTCCAAATGAAGATCAATGAAGCCATTAGATTTCCTTTAAAGGGGAAGCACTCAGAAGTATTGCACTAATGCACAGAGCACTTAGCACTATGAGCACTGTGGAACAGACTCATTACAGCCCTTTCATGATCAGACTCACCGCATGGCCTTCCACTGTACGCCGATCAGTTGATTAGTTTAACTTGCACTTATTTTATCGTTAATTTGCAACACATATCAATGAATACATCAGTTTTTTTTGCTATACTGGTATTTACATTTACATCTTTTCATTCAGCACTTTTACCCAAAGTGACTTACAAAATGAGGAATGACATTCAAAGTTCAGTGCAGAGGAGACGTGTGGTAGAAGAAGACAGAGGCAGAGGAAGGATGAGAGGGAAGTGCATGGTAAGTGCGTGTGTTAGGTGATATTGGAGTTCCAGTGAAGTTGACATAGAGCATAGAGGAAGTGGACGAGGAGGAAGGCCAGGTGTTTTGCTCTCACACAGCTGCCCCTTCATGTGCGAACGTCACACGGACTTATCGTCCCTCCGACGATGCTGACTTCTCTCTGCTGGGACCATGTCAGTCCATCTGCCCTGCGAGACATCATCAGCATCAGCATTGACCGCAGTCTTCAACTCATCTCTCATCTCCCAAACATGCAGCTGTCCTCCATCTCTCTCTCACTCTCTCACTCTCTCTCTCTCTCTCACTCTCTCAGTCTCTCTTTGCTCTCTGTCTCTCTCTTTCTCTCTCTCTCTATTTCTCTCTCTCTTTCTCTCTCTTTGCTCTCTGTCTCTCTCTCTTTCTCTCTCTCTCTCTCTCCCTCTCTCTCTCTCTCTCTGAGGAACTGAGACTTTGTTCAGATCTTGTCTGCTTCCTGTGGGAGACCTGTTAAACTAAGGGGCCTTGACCACTAAAGTCTCACCCTGCTGTGAACCCTTGCTCTTTCCACAGATGAGTTGGCGCTGTGATGTGGCCTTATCTGCAGTGTGGGCATCAGAGTTGGGCTGGGCTCTGACAGGGTTTTAAGTAGAAAGCCTCCGAGGTGAAGGGTACGGTCAGGTTCTCTGTTAGCTGTGATAACAGGCCCTTGCGCTGACTATGACGTAAGAACTCAACCTTGGTTAAGGGGCTGTGAACAAATGCTAGTGGAATTGCTAGTGTTCGTTGCTTATGCATTAGATTCTCAGGAAAAATTTGATTTGCATGGAGATAACACTAAAATATAATGACGCAAGGAAACAAAAAAAAAAAGCAATGCACAAATGAATTATTTGTGCAACTCCCCTGCCAGCAGAATAATTAACTGCCATGAAGGTGTGAATACCGACTTCCTCTTTCATCCAAAGGCAAACAAAGCAGTGTCTAACCTGGCTCTAGCCACCAGCCTAGAAGACACCGGTGTTATTGTCGTCTCTTTTAAAGAGCATCAATGTAATGTCTAATGTCTACTGTGCACAGAGAGACAGGGCTATGGGGTAGACTGAGTATTGGTTTGCTGTAGTGTTAGAACAGGGGGAGACTATAAAGAAGTACACGGAAGAAGGCTGCGCTATAAGCATTTTCTCTGATTGGTTAGAATGGGGGGGGGGGGGGGTTGATGCTGGTGGTCTGAAAGTGTAGTGATTGTCTGGTTTTGCTGGGGAGAGAGAAGGAGAGAGAGAGTGGAAGACAAAGGCATCGTGTGTGTACTCTTTCTCCTCACGAGCGACGCCACGGGCATGAATCCCCCCTTGATCGACGAGGCCGAGCCAATTGTGTCAGCGTGTCAGTCTGTGCTTACCCCTGGTATCACACATTGGCCACTGACAGCAGACCCTGACCTAGAAACCCACAGTACCCCCCCCCCCCACCCCACACCCATCTGCACTCCAAACCAGTCTCCTCATGAAAAGTCGGAAGTCGGTGACAACTGACTTCCCACCAGAAGATGCTGAAATATACCTCAGTTGCTCAATTGTGGCACCTGTCATAATACTGGAACACTGCCGCTGCATGTAGTTCAGATGTGTTTTTTGTAGTCAGCACTCTGTAGCATGACTAATTACAAGTGCACAGGATCACACTAAACTGAGATGCAGTTTACAGGAAATTCCTGTGCTGCAAATGTGCTCTTATCTTGTGACCTGTGCCCTAGAAAAGATGTGCCCACTACCGATGAGGTGCATGCCAGCGCCCTGGTGTGGTCACTCACCACAGTCCCGGGTTCCTCTGGATGCCACGTCATGCACACGTCACATGTTTGACGTTTGATAGGATCTCTGTGATTTTGAGTGCCACTATCACAGCCTGATTAGGGTCTTTGGAAAAGGACCCCACAGTTGACACAGTAACCAAACATGCCTTGGGTGTGTGTCAGCATGACTCGAGCATTTGTCAGAGTTTTCTCGTGACACATGAGAACAAATCCTAAGTGTAACATGTAATGAAGCAAATGGTGGCAACTTTTATTTCTAGTTAGACTCCGATTATGTAGGGCCAATGACCTAAATTCCTAAACATCTCCTCACAATCCACTAGCTACCTGTCCCCTGAATACACTGTAAAAAACAGTCTCTGTTGACAGCCCAGGCTCCAAAAACAGCCTGGTGCAGCCTGGACCATGAAACATAACAAACGTTTCCATTCACCGACGAGATGCGCATTCAGGAGAGTTTCAGTTGCACAAGAGGGAGGGGTAGGGAGGGCAAGCTAGCTCTCTGTTTTGTTTGAATGTCAACAGAAGTCATGTTACCCAACAGCGCTTAGCGCTCCATTAAAAAAGACAAAACTGTGTAGTGACCGCACCCTTGTATTAACCGCAGTGCCCGATAGCCCAATTATTCAGAATCAGATCAGTGCTTTAATCAAAAAAGAAGGATAAAGAAGAGAAATGTATTCCCATGTACAGCCCTCCTCTGTGTATTAACATCATGGCGGAAGAAATGTAGAAAAATCAATTTATAAACCTCGGTTAATAGACAGGAAATTACTGTAATTGAAGATATCCTGTCTTGCTGTTAATTGGCACTGCATTACCTCAGTCGCCAGAGGAATTATGCACATAATTATGACCTTCTTGTGGCAGCAAATTGTGTTACTCTATAAAATTCTCCACTGTCATGTACTAGATATTAACATGAGACAGTGTAACCATGCAAACTGACACAGAATCTTCACCCCTTCCTTTGTGAAAATAATAAATTTCTGTTAAACCGTTTTACATATTCCAAAGTTCTCTGTACATAACATTGTGGGTTTCCACCCTTACTATTTTCTAGTTTAGAGCCTGTATAAACGATGTGGCCATGTAGGTAAACCAATGCGAACCATATTGACCTAATTAGAGTAAGTACGTTTCATTGGTTCAGAGGATCAGCAATGTCTTACATGATAGGCGAAAGAAAGACCTCTCTGTTTCTGAAGGTTACATATACCTAATATACATTGCCTAATTGAGATAAGAGAAAAAGGGCTTTAGAAAAGGGCTTTCGATAAATTGGTCACCCTTATTATAAGATCATGATAACACATGCACACAAACACTCATTCTCACACACACAACAGCAACTCTTCACAAAGGGCACATTTTACTTTCAAATGGCCTTCGCTCGGTGAGTGTCTTACCGCCGTGAGCGTGCTCCACGGACGTGTTTCATCAATAACTCTCCATTATAGTCGGAGGCTGGAGGCTGCTGTGCTTTACAGGCCTCGGCCTTTATTGAAGTTGACAAACAACACACTTGAGCGCCGCTGTCCAGTGCCTGCCCCCCCCCACACACACACACACACCCTCGCCACCGGCCCACATCACCCCTGTGTGAGCTGCCTGCTACGCTCTCGTTCGAGCGGCTCATTATTCAGCCTTTTGTTTCGCTCCTCTCTCGTTGCTCTTGTTGTCGTCGTCGTCGCTGTGGTGGGGCTCATTGAGCGCACATGAGATTGGAAATTGCACTTTTGTGTGTGTTCCCCTTTCATCCAGTCAAAGCGCCCACGTGGCCTACTCTGCTCTTTTCTCTTCACGAGAGATTTCCTGACCACTTTTGTTTTCAATAACTTTGCTATAAAACCACCATACAAACAACTAGAGCTTTTTGATCAGCTTATGTTTAGAAAGCAAAAAACACACACAGCTAATCGGTCAATATGGCGTTTTGTTATAGAAATGAGTGTTGATTTTTTTATATTTGTGTGTGTGTGTGTGTGTGTGTGTGTGTGTGTGTGTGTGCGTGCATGCGTACTTATGTGTTCTCATGGTCTCTCTGCAGCGGAGATCTCCAGGATGTGTGAAGTGGACGTGAGCTCTGAGCCCAGTAGCCCTGCTCTGTATGGGGAGTCATCTGACACCTACTACCAAGTGGACCGCTGGCAGAAGCTCCGCACCGCCGTCCGTAAGCTCGAGTTCTGGGAGAACTTCACCGCCGAGCTCATCGGAAGTGGCTTCTTCTCCAAAGTTTACAAGGTCCAGAATAAAAACATTCTTTTACTCTGTTACACCATAGTGTATCTAACTCATGACTTATGAAACATGAAGCCTTACCACATCCCTGCATATCCACACACATACACAACCACAGCTATGGAATACTCATGACATGTATCACTCACTTACACACTGACACACGAGAGAGAGAGAGGGGGTTGGAAGGGAGAGAGAGAGAGAGAGAGAGAGAGAGAGAGAGAGAGAAAGAGAAAGTGAGAGAGAAAGAGAGAGAGAGAAAGTGAGAGAAAGTTTAGGATCTCGGTCTAAGATGTGGTCAAATGATGATATGTTATTAATATTTTCTCAGCCCACCACAGTCATGTTGTGAGTTTATTTGGAAAACATTTCCATGATATTCTCTCTCAGGGTGAAGGTTTTGTGGGAAATGATGCCTCATGAGGCAAGCGACTCTTGTTCAGTCATGCTGGTTAATAAACTGAAAGAAGTATTGATGATGGTCCTTTTTCAAACCTAAACAAGAGTAACAAGCAGAGCATATCAAGAAATGTGTTCTTCTCGTTATGTGGTCCATAGCTATGAATACATTTGTGCAAATGAGTTTTCATATGGCCAACTCTGATCACCCCTGGACAATGCATGCATTGTGCTGGGCCCCTAATTAGGACATACCACTGGAGTTTTAGAGTTCAACCCTGACATGTGCGAGCGTGTGCGTGTGTGTGTGTGTGTGTGTGTGTGTGTGGGGGGGGGGGGGTGTTGCATAAACATTCAGGGAGAGAGAGAGAGGAGGGGGGGTCATATAAATCTTGTGATCATATAAATAGTTTATTTCTCTTTTTCTACCCGTGTAATTATCAATATGAAATGATTTGGAGGACCTCAACTTTTGAAATGGGAATTGCTGTTTTGTAGAGCAGCAGCTGATATATATGACTCCCCTCTTCTGCAGGTCATGCACAACACCACCCGTAAGGTGATGGTGGTGAAGATCTACAAGAATGACGTGGACCAGGACAGCATTGTGAGAGAGATCAGCCTGCTGCAGAAACTCTCCCACCCCAACATCGTCAGGTAGGCTGAGCTCCATCTCCCACCACCCAGCAGAGTTACATAGACTAAGAGGGAGGCAACACCGGTCACGTAACTGAAACATTCTGTTTGCAGCATCTGCTGCAACAGTTAGCTTCAACTATAATTCCGCTATATATTTATCTATTTATTTATTTATTATTTTTACTTCTTGTAGATGCAACCTTTGTAATGTCATTTTCTATTAAATATATTGTCTGTATTGTCTGTCTTGCCGTCTTGGCTATGTACTGTTTTAATGTCCTGTCTCCCTTGTACTCTTGGTGAAACCAAAGGAAATCTGTGGATAATAAAGTTTTCATATTCATATTTTCACATATTCATATTTTCATTGGAACTGCTTACCACAGACGTAATAGCCGTGCGTACCTTAAAAAAAATGGCAGCAGTCTTCTAAAACAATGTTTACACAGTGAACAGAGCGCTTCACTTGCGGACCTGGTGTAGTCTGGGCCTAAAGCTCTGCGAGGCGTTTAGTTGGTGTTTAGTTTTTTGTGTGAGGACTAGGGATGTAATGATTACCGGTATAATGATAAACCGCGATAAAAATGTTGACGATAATAATTACCGTTTTCATTTCAAACATCATGATTATCACGGTTGATTACCGTGGTGTGGAAACCGTGTGTTTAATCCTTCTTAGCTTCATCCGAGCCTGCTTTTGACATACAGTAGGCCTGGTACAATGAAACAAAACTGGACATTCAAATGTATGTCAAGCTTCTATTACACCAGTTCAATAGATTTATTTGTAGTTAGATTATGAACTCTTAGCCTTATGATTTGTTCAGCGATCAACATTAAAGGTTGTATTATATGTGTGGTGAACTGTTAACAATTACAGTTTAATTTTAGATTGGTAGACATAATGCCAAAATCTTTAATCCAACTAACCACCAAATCCCCCTTTCCCCAACCCTTAGGTATCTTGGGATCTGTGTCAAAGAAGATAAACTCTACCCAATTCTGGAGGTGAGTTTGCCTCCACCATTGTTTGCCTTCATAATCTACTTCACACAGTAAATGGTGCTTTTAAAATCCTCTCAGCCCAGAGCTTTTCTAATAGCACTGGAACGCTTTATCGGAGAGAGAGGCATGGTGCGGTCCAAGTTATTGTGTTCTTATTGTTTGTGAATTGCTATGAGAAACTACTGTGCTGACGCTATCTCTGCCATATGCGAGTGGGCGCTGTTTTGGTTAAGTGTTTGTATTCATGCTTGTGAGAGCATTTCAGGTGTAAGAGCACTCGTTGACGCGGTAGCTATGTGATCTCTGAGTCAGCACCGTGCGAGCTGCTCGTGTTGTTGTCATGGTTGAGAGATGCGTAGGCCACAAACGTTGCTGTCTCTTTTCAGTATGTGAGCGGAGGCTGTCTAGAGGAGCTGCTGGCCAGGAAGGACGTGCCGCTCTGCTGGAGAGAGAAGGTGGACCTAGCCTCGGACATCACCCGAGGCATGATCTACCTGCACTACAAGAACATCTACCACAGAGACCTCAACTCAAAAGTAAGGAAGAGGACATTTTGCTCTGCCATTTTACACTGTCTCAAGTTCAAGCATGTGTGTTCGTATGTGTGTGTGTGTGTGTGTGTGTGTGTGTGTGTGTGTGTGTGTGTGTGTTTGTGTGTTTGTGTGTGTGAGTGTGTGAGTGTGTGTGTGTGTGTGTGAGTGTGTGTGAAAGATAACTCTCGTATTTTTTTCCATAAAGAAAACGAATGTATCAAATAAATGATTGACTCTCCCAGAGTAGAATAGACACTTCATTACCAGCCATAAAGTGGGTGGGTGACTGGGTTGTACGCGGTTATGTGAATGCCGCACCCATCTTCCCAACAGGGACACAAGTGAGGAAAGCACTAGACATGTGAGAATGCTGGTTGCTAGGCTCCACATGAATGCTCTCCAAGCCTCCTGAAGCAGAGCTGAGAGGAGACCCAGCATAGTTGTAGCCCATTGTCATGTTGATGCACTCTATGTATCTCATGGGACTTATTGTTTCTCACCAGCATGCAGAAATACTGCATACAGACTTCTTATAGACATGGCTAGACTCTGCGTGGCTGCTTGCTGAAAACACAGACACAAGGACACATACACACACGCAGACACACATACGTAATAACAACAACAACAACAGCAACTGTCTGGTGCAGGCCATGGGAAGTGTTCATTCATGGTCTGGGAGGGGGAAGTTGTAGTTGTCACAGAGGCCTCCGTTCCTCAACACAGCCCCCCCACCCCCCCCCCTCCATCACTGCCACAATAGGCTGAAAGGAAACCTAATGACGCCACTAACGTCCTGCCCGTTGACATTTTCACCGGCAACTGGTTAGCAGACAGCTGATTTGTCTGTGAAATAAATGATGATGTGCTTTCCACAGAAGAACACACTCTTGCGCAATTACAAACAGGTTTTCCATCAACTGATTGCGCTGTCTGAAAAAAATAAATAAAACAACTCTCTCTTATTTTGCCCGACGGGAGATGAAGTGACTGACTCTGGCCTGGACATTAACGCCAGAGAAGATAAATGTCAAGCTCCGTTCCCAGTCACAATGGAGCCTTAACTTTGCATGCAAATACACCATGGCATACCCTATTGGTGTGGTGTGCGCCAACTGCATATAAATGAAGTGAACCTAAGTGAAGTGCATGTGGTGGATTAGCAAAGCATATGTATGTAATTAGGACAGCAATTTCCCATGAACCAGACCTATTGTGCCAGCCGATAGGGCCATTTCCCATGGTTCCAAAACAGTTTGGATCGTATGGTTCATTTATACAAAGGAACTGCCAATTCCAACTCACACCAGAAACCATTTGAAATACTGGATTTAGAGAAATCTTTTTCTAAATATGCCATTCGGACTAAGTAACGGCCAAATGTGGTAGTTGCAACTCTAGCACGGTAGTGTAACCTATAGTTTGTTTTGTTGGACCACTTGTTGATAGTCCACTTACAGTGACGGCTCACTTGGTTCGGTGCGCATATAGAGATCCAGTCCCACTTAATTCCCATATCCTAGTTTCATCCCGGACCCTTCCAGGAACTCCTGCCGTGCTCTGGCGCTCCGTTTGGGCCTTTGTGCTAAATTTAGTGGTTGGGGCCGAGAGGCTGGAGCGTTCCCAAGACGCCGGGACTCTGTAATCAAAGGCTCCTGCATGGAAAAAGCCGGGCGGCGGGGCGGGAGCCGCTTGCGGTGTGGCATGGCGGTGCCCAGCGCTCGGGGTCTAATGCGATCCAGATGCAGGGCGACGGGCCGAACCGGCAGAGCCGAGGCTGCAGCCATCAGCACTTTTGGTTCCCGGAGTGTGGCCGTCGCCTTATGTAACAGGCCACGTGACTGTCTGCATACCTGCACGCTTTTATGTCAAGGTTTACGATTGTGTCACAGACGTGTACAGGCTGTATAAAGTTTCAAAGCTCAGTCTGCAGATGACTGAGCACAATGCAGCCTCTATAATGTGCTTTGTCATGCTATCTATCTACATTGGCCTGGGCAAAGATTCAATTATTCAGAGCATAAGAGGCAGCGATGATAGAAGGCCTCATTACAACCCGCTGTTGAAAAAAAACATCCAGCAGTCAATCTGTATAAATGAATGATGACTTCATAATGTTAGTTAGTTTGTAAACCAGGCAGCATTGTGTTACTTAAAATGCTTTGGAATTCAAGTGTTACAGTTCTGTCTGTTGCAATGTCCATTGTTCTCTATATGTATTGTTGTTTTTATCTCAAGCAGTAAATATTAATGATTGTATTTTCATCGGTACAACAGTAATGAGCCTCTTAAAAGTAGGGTAAGCGATGCCAAGCAATTTCTAATGCGTAACACTTTTAGTTACATTCAGTGAATATCTCCTCCCAAACGAGTAGCTCTCCATTCTCTGAGAACACTGTACAAAAAACACTCTTACACAGTCCTGCCTCCGCATACTGGAAAGAAACAAAGTGGGGGCAGCCTGTCCTCCAAAACAATAACAAAATACTGTGTAAAGTTTCTCTGGGAGCACTGAAGGGAGGTGTTTTGTTTGGTCTTTAGTTCAAATATAATGTAAGCTGCTATGAAACACAAACATAAGCATAAACAAACACATCATCCAGCTTAGCTTCCCCTTCCTTTAAGAAAAACTCGTTCCTTTTCTTGTTCACTTCTTCTAATTTACCTCCTAACATTCTATAGCTATAGCTGCATATTTTCTTGACTGACTTTTTTTGTTTGGAATGGATTTACACTTTCATTAATTACTTTAAGGTTAAACAACATCAGAATGGGTCCTGGGAACATTTTCTCAGCTATGTTTGTCCATCACTTGTGCAAGTGCCTCATAAAGTCCTTAGAGTTGCTACCCAAACTAAGTCATGCCTAAAAATATCCTGAAAGCAGACTTGGTCAGACTTGTCCTAGTGTTGGGTTGCACTGCCCTCTACTGGCAGACATGTAACAGTACATGTGAATGCATTATCTCACAGGATAGGTGGGGCTCCTGTTATAGTAAAAGAAATAAAGAAAACTGCTGAGAGGAAATTATAGTCAATACAAGGAAATCCTGAAAGTGCCATGGCACTTAAAAACATTAATGTTAATGTTGTCAACTGTGGTTGTTCAACTGTCCTGTAAAGTGACCATTGACTCATTTTCCATGGATTTTTTTTATTTTTCTGTTTTGTTATTGTTTACAGAACTGCCTTATCCGAGTGACAGCGCGAGGCAGGGAGGCCTTGGTTACAGACTTTGGCCTGGCCAGGGAAGTGGTGGAACTTCCTGCCAAGGACAGGAAGTTGTCATTGGTGGGCTCTGCCTTCTGGATGGCGCCCGAGATGTTGCGTGGGGAACCATATGACCGCAAGGTGTGTGACACAGCAAAGAATGCTACCAGTACCACCTCAACCAGTGGCACAAGATGCATGATCATAGTTGGGTGTCAATAAAAAAATCAATATTAAATTAGAACTTTGTTAATAATCATTATAATCTAGAGAGCTAATAATAACTTATAGTCATAGAAGTCATAGAACAGGGTATTCCATATTGGTTTGTTAGTGTTTTGTTTATCTATCCATGGAGGCTCTAGCTAAAGCGGTGTGTGCGATGTTGTTGCCAGGTGGACGTGTTCTCCTTTGGGATTGTGCTGTGTGAGATCCTGGCAAGAATCCCAGCGGACCCAGAAATCCTTCCCAGAACACAAGTATTAGATTTGCTCCCTGCACCTGACTCACAAACAATCATGCGCATGCAATCAAATGCCTGGAGGTGCATACACACACACACACACACACACACATAGAGGGAAAGAGAGACAGAGTGAATATTCATCCCTCAAAACACACTCACACACTGCTGTCCACACCCACTGTGTTATACAAGTGATGCTGTCTTTTTGTAATTCAATTTTTCTATGGATTATGGCAGTTTGCACTTTGCTGTCACCAGTTGATACCTAATGTACCCCATCTCTCTCTTTATTTGTGTGTGTGTGTTTGTGTGTGTGTTAGGATTATGGCCTGGACATATCAGCGTTCAGGAAGCTGGCGAGCGGATGCCCCCAGCGTGTTCTGGAGCTGGCTGCCAGCTGTTGTCTGGTGAGTGGCGGAGAGAGCCAGAGCCAGAGCTGCAGACCAGGAAACACCATTTCATAACATGCACACAGCTTAATGGGTGGAACTTTTTAGATCAGATGTCACAAAATCCTTTCCCTTGATCTCCCGAATTTCATTCATTTATTTATTTATTAATTTATTTGTTGATTCACTGACCTAAAATCCAGGCTAGGTGCATCTGTAAATGCTTTTCCATTGATAACTAAATGCATTACCAAATTTAGAAGTGGAGTCAAATCTAATAAGTGCAGTCAAATGAGTGTGTGTAGTGTATAGGAAGCTGGAACAGCAGCATGACCTCTGCACATCTACTCCAAACACAAACAGACTCTTATACAAACTTTTTCCATTGTCCACCTTTCCACCCTCAGCTGGAGTCTTTCCGGCGGCCGTCGTTTACAGAGGTCCTGGACGAGTTAGGGGAGATCGCGGAGACTCTGGAGCCCCCTCACGAGCTGACCACAGGCTGAAGGGGTGCCAGAGGTGGCATCCACCCCTTCAGATGGACTGTAGTGACCTCAGATGCTGTTATGTTACCCTCTAGACACAAGCACCACGTAGAGGACGAGCTGCACCACATAAGGAGGCAGTCACACGAGGCTGGTGTTGACGATCCACCAGAGGGACTGAAGAGCTGGTGGACCTGCCCTACACCTCACAGTCACTAACTGTTGTTGGGATACGGTCAACAGCACCCCCTAGAGGTAGTTATCTGAAGTCAGCATGAAGAGAGAAGTGAATGGTGAGAGCAAAACTTGGAGCAGAGACTGTATGATGCTTACTTCTCTTTCGTATTGCTTGTGTAAACTTACACTGGTGAAGAACATCTTTTTTCTGTATATTTAGTTTCAATCTTTTTTATTGTTGTGATTAACCACAGAATAACATATAAATAGATATGAAAAGATGACTACACTTTCACCTTTGGATCACCTATCGATCCTTGTAATTACGGGTCTTGAAAAATTCATCCTGTAACAAGGCGCGAGTGCATTGAAGTGTGTGTGGTATTCAGTGAGTGGGTCTGTGTCCAAGTGTGTTTGTGGATGTGTGTGTCTGTGCACCTGTGTGAGTGTGTACATCAGTGTTTTGATATGATAAATTATATCTGAATATTATATTTATTTTAAAAGAAGATTTCTTCATGACCACAATGTTACAGCTTTATTTGAAGGACTTGTTTTTATCAGGACTGATGTAAAAAACAGACATGTAGAGAAACTCCATAGTCACGCCATGTATATTGATTTGTTTAGAATAGTCAGGAATGTACGTGTTTTGATGATTTGGTGATATTCATGTCCACTCTTAAAGCACATACAGTAGACATTTATTTTTCAAACCAGACTGTAGGCGAACATGTTATGTCAGATTCAATTCACTTTACAAAATTGGCACGAGCACACACACACACACACACACACACACACACACACACACATGATACATACATGTGTACATCCTCTGTACAACAATATTCCTACACCATACATGAGTAGATGGGTTGCTCCAGCCATCTTATTCCGTCCTGTTTAGATAGTCCTCTGACAGTTGTGCCTTTTTAATATGTAAACACCAGCACACTCCACTCTCAGCACTGTGTAAGTCACTGGGTAAGGGTCAGTTACAAGACTGGTCATTATCCTGTTCTAATATCATATTACAGTGTTGATGCATATACCATACACTATTTGAGACTGAACTGACTGTAAGGATGAGATCATTTGTGAACATTATTTAATTGAAATGTAAGTCCAATGGAGTTAGTCTAATATTTGTTACATGCCAGGTTGTTCTGTGCAAATTTCATACTGTTACATTTGGTACTACTGGTGCTCATTATACATACTGTGTAGACATCTGCCTTACTCTTTAAAAAACATACCAGAATTGCTTTGCGTTTGGCAGTGTGTACATAGCCCACAGTTGTTTATTAAACACTCCACAAGGGAATTAATAAAATCAGCTCAAACCGTTGACTTATTTTACCTCTGCTAAACGCCCTTCTTCTGAAAAGAATTAATCAATATTTCACAAGACCAGAGGCTTTACAAGTTCTCTTTCAGTCAAATTCACAGAGGTTATATTCATAAACCTACATTTTCTGGACTTTGAAAGTAGTACTACTTATGAGATAAGTCCTTATCTTGTAGTTCTAATAATCTGCTTGTCTTGAAAGAGCTGGTGAGCATTTAGGTTTTTAAAGCAATCTGCTTTGCAGTTTCTAGTTATGTTGTTTAAAAATTATTTAGTATAGATTGACACGTCACAATACACATCTTCACCTGTGTCTTACTAATTATGTTTATACTTCAAAACACTTGTGTATTTTAGATGTTTCTTTTGTTTATTTAAGGTTTGTTTAGTCTTTAGTTATCTGTGACTGTGGTTTTTATATGTAAGTAAACATTGTATTAAAGTATCTATTTGAATACACCTGTTGTTATTTACAAACAATTTTCAACCTCTCAGACTCTAAATGACAAACAGACCACACATAACTCAACAACTACCCAACAAATCATAAATCATCACATCATACTTGGAGCTGTCAAAAGATCCCATTACATACATCACTCATTAACAAAGTAAGCTCCTTATCTGCCACTGTTTGTGCGATGCTTTGCCCTGACACAGGCTCCAGCTGTGGCATGGCGTCTAAGCACCGTTTGTGTGGTGATTGATGTGAAGGTACAGGCTTTAGAGGCTAGCACATCTGTCTTCATTAGCCACGTCGCGCTTTCATTTCTGGTTACCTGGCAACTTTCGGTGTTTGGCGTGCTCTCCTCCCTCATGGTAGGCTAATCGCGTTTGCTGAGGGGCCTCGTTGTCTTTGAAGCCGCTGCTGCTGGGCCACTCCAGGCTAGAGCAGACTCCCAGTTGTGAAGGATGCGATGCGCTTATTAACCAAAGGCCCTGCGTCGAATCATTTCCATTAAACTGACGGAACAATGCGGTGTGTTATATAAACTGATTAGTAGGTGTTGGTGAACCTCACTCTGAACCTTTAATGAATGCCCGTAGTTGTTATGACAAGTTTTTTTTTCATTGCCCACTGTAAAATACTAAATGTAGGCTACAAGGTTTTCTTTTATTTGGGGCTTATGACACTGCTTAAATAGATCCATAAAGTATGATATTAACTGCATGTAAAAAGTTAATATACACCCTGAGGCCATTGTGTGTTGAAGTGAAAGGTGTGTATTAAGTATTGAGTGTTATGGAGTCTTTGATGTCTTTGCACCTCTCCACGAGAGACAGATGCTCTGTCAGAGCTGTTTATCTGTGGAGATGGATGGTCGCATCTCTCTCTCTCTCTCTCTCTCTCTCTCTCTCTCTCTCTCTCTCTCTCTTTGTCTCTGTCTGAGAGGGCAATGTGAAAGGTCTAAACAGATGGTGAAAAATTTAGCAGGTCTATTTAGTGAGTGTTTACACAATCCTGTCTGCACCCATAATAAAAGTGATAAACAGAATCTAATGAATTATTCAGGAAAGACTACTTTCCTTCACAGGGTTTTGTCTGACATCATTCCCCCCCCCCCCCCATCACAGCTGGTTTTAGATGAAGGCTTTTATTAAGCAATGCTCTTAGCTTTTGATTCATGATATTTTAATTATGAACCTTTGTTGTGTTAAAACCACTGACAAAGAGAGAGGTGTATATGAGAGATGTGTGGCGTCTCTTTTTTGTGTTTTACATTGTAATTATGTTGTGTTCATGAACTTGTTTGGCAGCAGGTTGTTAATGTTGCTGCACAGGTAACAGCTTGATAGGCAGTGGTGAGGTTCCTCTCCCCTGCTGTGGTTTCTGATTGACAGCTCCTGCAAAAGCCCAAACTGAGCTTTGTGCTGTTGTGCTACATCATGTTGAACTATGATTGCACTCAGTCTCCTACTATGCACAATCAGCACCCAGAGGCTTTCTATGAACAAAGGCTTTCTGTACCCAGTGGTGACCTGCCAAGTCATCAGTCTGAGCAGATGAAGTTCAGTCAGTCACGGTCATATGTCTGTCACCAGCATCCCACTCAGATGTTATAGAATATTGAATCCACAGCATGAGATCCTAATTATAATATTTGTATATTGACTGATGCATACATCCCATGTGGCCTTCACCACAATAGTACAGTGTCCAGTAGATGTCACTGTTTTTTAATACTTCAAGGTTCAGAGGGATATTTGATTATAATAATTTTTGCCAAATACAAATGCAAATGTGGTAGGTCTATATTACCTGCCAAAGTACAGAGATATATTTTTATTTTGCATGTTACCTGTTACTAGCCTGGCCCCTCCCACCTAGTATCTCCATTCATTTGCATCTCACTGAGACACTAGTCTGGCCTCTCTCCATTTATCAGTGTTTCCAACAACCCAATAAAAGGGCGATGAGAGGGGATGACGTTAAAAAATCAGCGACATGTGGGGATGACATTCATTTTGATGTGGCAGTGGTGAATGGTGGTAGCAACTAACCATTTACAAAGTATTATTATATGGTTTGTTATCTATTTACTATAATAGATAACATTAGTAAATTACTTACAAGAGTAGTTTTAAGTCACTTACAAACATATTGCAAATGTTTTATTGACTATTTACAAGGTATGACAGTCTATACGGTAGATATAAATTACAAACCTTCGGTTGAGAGCAAAATTACATTAATTTGTGGAGTTTTGAGCAAGACCGATGTTTGCATTAGCAATGAAATGGTCTACAATGGAAGTCTGTAGGGCAAGCTAGCATGTCAAAAAACAAACACTATGTTATACCTTTGACAATGCTCAAAATATTTTTAGACTTCTGTGGTAGTGTGGTGAATGTCCCTACAGACCAACCAAGGAGAGGTTATAACAAGACCTGCTTCTAAAGGAAGGGAATATTCTTACTTCGTGTTCCATAGTGTCAAATCAGTGGGCGTGGAAGATTTCCTTCCTCCAGTATCAGGTGTTGTTATAACCTCTCTGTACACTTTCCAAATGTACAATTCGTTGGTTTGTAGATTGGGGGCTGCAAAGGTTAGTCGAAGTAGGAAATAAATCCCCGATCAATGCGATTACATAGGCTGGACCAGGGGGTCAAGAGCGTGCAGATTAGCTTCGGCATGTTAGCATACGCCATTTTCAAGTATGGCGCTGCATGGAGCATTTGGAACCAGCTCCTTGCACGAAAGTCCGTAGCTATTGGGCACGAGATCTCATGCACGTACATGTTGGTGGGCGGCTACCTATCCGGCGGCTCCAGCCAAACGTTATTCAGTGCGTATTTCTTGTAGCCTGACAAGCCAGACTCACATCAAGATGTAGGGTCTGGGAACTTACCATAGGCACTGCTCAATCCGAGGGGCGGGATAAACAGTTGTCTTTCAAATTTCCTTTGCACAATAGGATAGCGCTACAACTCATGAGTCCCATGCATTTTCCCACCAGCGGAGCTTAACTCGAGTCGCGATTCAAAGACCGCTGTTCGCCAGCAGCAGCATCCATCTTCTTTGTTTTGAAGTAGCAGGAAATTCACGCAGAACCGTCGCCGGCTCTATACACGATGTGATTGGCCTGATAGAAGTTTCCTTTTTCCAGCTCGCAAGTCCACCTTTCTTTTCCTGTCTATGAAGTCAACGGAGTGGTTGCTAGACTACCCTGGCTGCAAATTACATTTGCTCCTGCTAGGGTGCGTCTAGATTTCTAGGCTATATTTCTTGAGGAGCCTATGAAAAGATGTGTATATTGTGGTTATTTATGCATCATATGACAAATAAAGAAAAAGCTATTGATCTTGTTTCGTTGTTGTTCGTTCTGAACAAAAATAGCCTAAATATGATTAAAGACAAAAACACACCAGGGACATAAAGCCCTTGTCTCGTTAACTTATACACCATGGGTCTCCAACACGTTGCTCTCAAGCTACCCATCACTAGCTGCCCCCTTTTGAGCTTGCCAGAGGCTGAAGCAGTAGGCTACTACATGTAAACACAATTGTTGCCGCGAGGTAGCCTGGGTGCCATTCCGAACTTAGTCCCGCCCACAACATTTAAGGTCGGGAAGTTCGGTCTGGCATTGCTCCATTGTGGAGCAAGTATGCTCGCCTTAGATCAGGCGGACCAATCAAATCAGGCTTTACGATGATGGACAGGTGAGCAACAGCGCCTGGTCTATCACGTCATCTGAGATTAGGCTTATATTTGAAACAATAATGCTGTGGCTAGAAGGATACATGGCTTTTAAGACCCCATATGGAAAATGCATATTATTTAATGAGGTTTTATTACAGAAAACGATTATTTCTGAAAACTTTGGCCAAAGCTGACATGTGGGAAAACTCGTGGTTTCACTTTCATCAAGGGAAAACAGCGCTGTTTCATTGCGACATGTTCCCTCGTTCGTTTGAAATCTCTGATTGACATAGGCTATCAGTTTTTTTCCTAATAGCCTACCCTACTACGTATCTCTTAGATTTCGAGTGTTGTAGGCTAGGAGTTGACGGCACTAACTTTTACAAAAGACCAGAAAACAATGTTCAGGCATTTGTGAAGAAGAAGGATGGTTCGTGTGTTTTCTTCCTACACCTCACGGTAAGCTATTTCGTTGCTCTGATTGGTTAGGTCTATCCAATTCAGTGTAGAGGCATTGCCCCCCTGTATCGGTTGAAACACGCCCCATAATCATGTCCCAATGGAGCAGTATCAGACTCATATTCTGACTAGAATTGAGTATGACTACGTCAGGCTAGCCGCGAGGCATTCCAACCTACGAATTGTATAAAAAGTAAACCATGCATAATTAAAAATAACTCAATTTAGGCTACTTGGCTACGCAATAAGGTTTCTATTAGAGCCCAGCGCACGTTCAGAAACCAAAGTATTTCCCGACACCACATTTTAAATGAGTTGGAGACGTGATTGTCAGGCTCAGGCTGGCCGTTCTGTGCATGTATGTATCTTCCATTTTTGAAACCGGATGGCTATTGAGGGCTCTGGCTCCAGTCATTATTGTGGCTACTGGCTATTATTGGCTTGATTTGGTCATGGGCCAGCGCTACAATATGTTTAGAGCACCTGCTACTGGATGAGATGGCAAACAATAGAATAAAAAACAAGGTAATCATAGACTGTAAAACTGCGCTACACAAGGCACTAAAAACCGAATAGTTTATTTCTAGTTCGACTACGGATATTTCACGTCATGTTCGAATCAATATTCGAATATCAAATAAAAAGTGACAGCCCTATAGACAAGTCTTGCAGCAGCAGGACGGCAGGCAGATTTGTTAGAGCCGCTGCTAACCAATGAAATGAAGGGCGACTCCACTCGGACTCCACGTGCGTTCCCGAGCAACTTTTTCTTCTTCTTGTTACGTGGCAAGCAAGGTATGTGCATTATCGCCACCCTCTGAACTGGAGGACTACTCTTTTTTTACAGAATATCCAATAAAAATCGACGTTGGTCCATGCGTCATATCCAGCTTTAGAACTTGGCGCATGGTCAGAGCCTACTGGCGCTGGATCCGAACCCCAGTGTTCAATATGGCGTTGGCCGGATTTACTAGCCTAGCCTCCGCCATTCATTTGTATAGAGGGCGGGACTTAGTCACTGTCTCCAGTTATATATAATACCTCCATGGGCTGGACCAATGATTTCAAAGTTAACACAAAGTCTACGGATACGCCCATTACCGTGCTAGGGTTGGAAACATTTACGCTACGCCCCATTGCACATATGTGTCAGTCAAAGCTTGCCGGTAGGTTCCCGAAGCCCGGGGCTTGGGAGATTGACAGGTCAACACCAAACAACGCTGTTAACTAGCAGTGGAGGGCAGTTAGCTAGCTAACTTGCTAACATTAAATAGTTACTCACACAGCATTTCAGATGTGTTTTGTGGATACAATTCCAGCTTTTTTAGAATATACAGTGTCTATTTCTCGCTAAATTTCACAAAATCCAACCATAAAAAAGCCAAGCAAATGCTTTTTATCTGTATTTATATTCAGCTACTAAACTCCATGTTGGTTTATTAAACCTATCCTTTGCTCATTAGCATTACCACAATTTGATTGGCTGGTGCTTGCGCTACTGCTTGAAAAGTTGAAAATTTCTCAACTTTTGACTCGAGCAACATAAGTAAAGCGATGCCACACTCCCACAATTCAGTTCAGCAAAGCCTGACGCCAGCCCATGAAAAGTGAATGAAGAGCATCAATGTCGAAGCCTCCACCGCGTACGTGTGATCCCGCCATTACCAGTGAAGAGATACCCTCTCTTCACGAAATGAGTGAGTCTGGTGTAACTGTGTCATACACAATAGTGAACTTAGTCAACAAAGTTATTCAAAAATTCACATGAATGACTTGCCAAGCTCTGGCATCAAACTAATGTCTTGTGATGTTTATTTCACTGTAGACATTTCACTTCCAATAACTTACTCAGATTAGACACCATACATCTTTTTATAAATAATATTTCCCCCATAAATCCACTGGCAGTCCAGGTTATATGTTGTTGAAGTTGCCTATTCATCTTCACTTCCAAGGAGACTTTGTGCACATCCCAGGTGCTGAACAAAAAGAGTCAAGTTTTTTAGAAAAAAGTTTGCACACTCCTTGGTATTCTTTTCTTGAGTTTATTGTCTCATTTGGCACATAACTTTGTACAATAACACAAGCAGATGTCTAAAGATACAATCATCTACAATAAATAGAGTTCATCATGTAAAATTCAGTACTCAATGCAAATATTGGTCACAGTCAATATTAGAGGAAGGGTCTAATGTCCAAATCTATTCATCTACCACGGAGAGTGAAGCTCCAAATGGCCTGTAATATAGCATTGCAGATAAATGACAAACATGTTTTATCTGTTCACCTCACTCCTTACTCTCTCACAAGCGGAACACTCAGCCGACAAAGAAAGAGAGAAGGGAGGATGCCACAGACGGAGAAGAAGACCCCATAAAAAACGACCACCCATGTTTTACAAGACTTTCGTCTCCACTCCACCGCACCACAGAATCATGACTTACAATCAGTCCGCCACAGGCTGCCAGTCTCTTCAGGTTTAATGTTCTGTGGAGAAGAGGAGTGATGTCGCGTCAACTTCGATCAGCTCATCCAAGCGTGCGGTGGCCTTCAGTGTGCACGCGACTCCCTCCCATAAGTGGAGGACAGCGGGCCCATGGTGGGATTAAGAAGTATCCTATGCCGGCTGGAGGAGTTTTGTGATCAATGGAAAAGCCTTTTAAGATGATAGCCACTCAGTGCACCGAATAGCCAGCAAGGAGTGGGTGTTAACCGGTGGTGAATTTAGATGCAACTTTACTACTCTAGTATTCTAAAGCTGAAATGACCTGCAAAATTGTGTTAAATCTTGTCCTTTTTAGCATTTGAGGCAAAAGAGGGATTCCTTCTGCCTACCCTGGCTTTTCATTGCAACATTGGTGGAATTTAAGCCAAGTGTGGTTTATATAGGTCGACCAAGGGCCAGAGGGAAAGGACTTGGAACAAAGCAATGTCAAGGTGACCGGAGGAAGTGCATTTCCATCATGTGCATGCCAACACCTGAGACCAAACAACTACATCTCTCGGTGCGGTATTGGTACTACTACCAACTGATGATGCGTGTCTCCCAGCTAAGCTTTGATGACGGAGGCCACTTTATTGAGCTCTTATTCAGCGGTTTACACATTCAATTCATGCCCCAGGAGCCCCTGGACCTCCCTGGCTCTTTTAGCCAGTGCTGCTGGATTCTAAAGTGCTGAAAACACCAGAAAACCATGCACGTTTATCCAATATTCAATGCCTTCATGTTTACGGATAGCATCCCTGTGTACTGTATGTGTGTGTTCATGTGAGTCTGTTGCAAGATCAGGGATGTGGGATTTGATACAGATGAGGTTTGAGTGCGGTGGCCCATTCCCGGGAATGCCATGCGTAAATGATCTTGGAGGCTACAACGGCTGTTGTTCTCAGCATGTGGGGTAATGGAAGGGCCACAGTGACAGAAGAATTTACTGTTGTGCCGATAACGGACATTTGTAGATAGATTAGAGGCAGCTAGGCCTGGGCAGATTGGGTTGGTCAGCTGACAGGACTGTATGTTATCTGATGACCAGCGGCGAAATCCTTTAAGACGCCAGGCAGTGACTGCAGTGTGGAGTACAGTCTGCAGTAACATGCGGAAGGAAATAGAAAAAGTCAACGGACGTTACAATGGGTCTTACTAACTTATTAGTTTGGCTGATGGTTTTATCCAAAGCCATTTACATTATGTCAATTATTATAAGGCCCAGTCTCTCCAAAACAATTTCGGGTTAGGTGCCTTGCTCAAGGGCACACCAGTGTCAGCCGGGAGTTAAACTCACAGCTTTTCTGTCTACTGCATGGTAACCCAGCTCCTTATGCTCCCAATACCTGCTGGGTCTGGACCAGATGTGGTCTGGCCACCCCAGATGAGAGCTGGAAATGTTCCAGGGTCAGATATCTGCTGGGATGAGAATATGCTGACCTGGAATGGAAAGAGAAGGCTAAGATTAGAATAATGGCTCAATTGGAATAGAAATTGTCATATTTCAATCGGCATAAAAATGCCTGATCCGATTAGAATTGCAATCGGAATGAAAGGGGTGGTGTATTCCGTTCCTATTCCGATTGAACAGCCATGTAGCCAGAAGATCTATCGGATTGCATGTTGTATCTTCTCAAGGAAAAGTAGGCAGCAACAGCTATTCCGATAAAAGATTCTAAAGCGCTTGAGAGCACCTGATACCCATGTATCCCATGTAAACAGACGGCAATCAGAATAGGCCTAGTTTAATCGGAATGACAAAAGGACTGTCCATGTAAACCCACCTAATGTGGACAGAGAGTAACAAATTGTTTGTATTAGTCAGGACCACTCTTAGCAAACAGGCTGTGGCAGTTCTGGCTCACTTACTAAATTATCAACAAGGTAGGAGTAAAAGGTAGGATAAAAGGTTGGAGACCATTGATTGAGATCAATGAAAACTAGATAGTAGGAAATGTAACAGTACATTCAGCAAAGCTATTTTAGAGAATGTTTCATCACATTTGGCAAACTGTCTTGTCAGATTGCTGCAGCAGTCAAGTCATTGAAAGTTTTGTGACTAAACTCCGATCCTGTCCAGTCTCATGACTGCCCCTGGTCCTGTGAGTGGAGACAAAATACAGATACACAAACAAACTAATGTAAACATAAACAAAAACAAAACAAAGTTTTCATCAATCAAGACATGCATGTCATGCAGGTGCTAAACCAGTCAAAACAATAGTCTGGCTGTTAATCAAATGTCCAAGTTGGGCAGAGAGTCATGGTAGAGCAGTAATGGCAGGAGGTGGATTTGTTTGGCTGTTGAGTTTCACAGCAACTCTAACTGCCTTTTTAAAACTTAAATCAGCCCTACCAAATAAGGTAGCAGTTTCCCAGCTGTCTTATTCCTGTCATTGCTGCCTTTCCAGTAAATTCCTGACACAACAGACACGACTGTATACAATGCAGTTCAATACAATGTTGTGAAGATTGGCCTAGAACAGGGTACATATGGAACAGATATAAAATTGGCTAATGGGAACATCTGAGCATCCAAGTTGGAAGCTGACTACTGCTATCTTGAGCAATATTGCACTTTGTATATGAAACACTTGTAGCTGCCATATGCAGTCCTCTCTAAACTGAAGTTTGCAGATACGAATTTCTAGCATTAGTAGAAGCTACTGTAAAAGGCAACAGATGCATGGATATGGTATATTAACTTGAGGGGTGCACATATCGAGAAAAATGGATTCAAAAGATGACAAAGAAATTAGTTACAAAACTGAATACCATACTTTAAACACATTTCTCCTGCTGTGTCATTCTATGCTTTGTGTGTAATTTACGAGCAACAAAGCAGTGACACGGCTTTCAATGAATAGGCACAGTGGATTTCATATAGGTAGAACATTACAGTAAAAAATGTTTCACTGAGTTTGAAACAGTAATCAGATGTCACATCTCTCCATAGCACAGTATGGTGAAAAGTCATGAGATCGTGTCAGATAGTACACTGCACACCTACACTACCCTGTGTATTTCTAATCCCTCTCCTCCTCTGTGGTTTTAGCAGCGATTAATGATCATGTGTTGTGATCAGTGCATCCTAATCAATCTATCTATAAAGCAAGAAGCGTCTGTGTGTCTGTCTGTCTGTCTGTCTGCATATCTCGCTGACCGTTTGTCAGACTGATTTCAAACTTGGCAGGTGTCTTGCTATGGGCATGAGTAAGCGCAGTGCCAAATTTGACGTTGTTTGAATAAGAAATGCAAAAAGATATCGTTAAATATATCGGTAAAAGAAGCACATTGGCTTTCACCGCTAGCCACTCCTCCTCCCACACACCACTGTACTGTAAGCTACCAGTGAGGATAGAAGCAGGGCTTTGGCTAAGCTGGATCAGTGGAAGTTATATGGGTAAAAACGTAACATGTCTGACCTAAACAATAAAGTGAACTCCACGGATTTTGCAACAGGTATGCAGTGGCTCTTCATTCTTCAAAATGACGTAAAAAATGATGTGCAATAAACGGACACTTCGAATAGCCCAGGCTACTTTGGACTGTCTTTAGACTTTGAATAAGCAAACGACAATTTCAACTGCAAGGTCCTAAATTGAAACGAGCGATAATGGTCCCGAATTAAAGAACGTCTCAGAATGCCACACATGCAAAGCATAACCAGCGACAAGCAACGTGTGGCAGACAGAGTGTGATGCTATATGAATAGCCCAGGCTACTTTGGACTTTCTTTAGACTTTGAATAAGCAAACGACAGTTCCAACTGCAAGGTCCTAAATTGAAACGAGCGATGATGGTCCCGATTAAAGAACGTCTCAGAATGCCACACATGCAAAGCATAACCAGCGATAAGCAACGAGTGGCAGAAAGAGTGTGATGTCACTTATAGGCCACCAGAGACTGTTTTTGAGTCACACCGTTGCAAATTCCATATGACGCATCATTCCACAAAATGGTTTGTTTTCTCTATCATCAAGTTATTCAATAGGCTAAGCATATAGCCTTGACTCAAAGCAGCTGTTAGGATTATGAAATTTTGATTTGTAAAAAATGTCACATGTAGCCATGCTTAAATTCTGCTCACTTCACATTTATTATATTATCTGTAGGCCTATTCATTAGGGGTGTAAATATTAATCGATTCGTATCGATGCATCGATTATGCAACAGGCGATTCAATGCATCGATTCGTCCGCAAGAGTATCGATTAATGTGTTTATTTTGCCGCCTGTTTGTTTGCCTATCTATTTTCAGCATCAGCTCCGACCTTTCTTTTTCTGTCTATGGCTCAGATGTAAGCGCACTACCTACTCCTAAGCTGCGGGTGGTTTTTTTGCAAAGACATGAGGCTGTATAACTTAGGCTTTAGATACCTGCTCCTACATTCCGAACTTTTGTTGATTTATTTGAAACTTCATAGATATCATGTAAAAATATTGAGTATTGAATCGTATCGAATCGTATCGTGGGGAATTCTGAAGTATCGAAAATAATCGAATCATTGGCTTAAGAAATCGATATTGTATCGAATCGTCATGGAGACTCCGATTTACACCCCTACTATTCATTATTGAATGCTTACCTGGAATTATGTTTTTCCCTATTCTATTTTCAAAGCAGGCCTACCTGCAGGCATGTAATTGGGCTACAGGAATAGCATGTTTGAACGGGCACTGCACTAGTACTAATTGAAACACTGCAACAGGGGGGCCAGCAAGCACATGCTGAGCTGTTCTGGGTCGGCATGGCGGCAGTGGAGTGTGCCTCGGAAATCAGAGGGCCTGCTGGCGTCTGGTGCTGCTGACACTACATCTTGCCTGAAGATGGAGGAGGCTTCATTGCAGGCCAGACAAATGGAAGAGTCTATCTAGGGGGGTCTCAAAGGCACCCTTTCTCTGAGAGGGACTTTGTTTGTGCTGTGAGATTCTAAAAGGCAATTTTGCCTCTCTCTCTCTCTCTCTCTCTCGCAGCTGCTTTGTGAAACCTGGGACAATAATGACCATTGGTCTGGCAACCAAGATTGTAGAACGCAAGAAACATCAATCAGCAAGATTATGCAGAGAAATAAATTCATGATATAAATTGTTGCCAGCAAATGAGTGAGTTGCTTAGTTGATGCTATGCTAAAAATGTGACATGCTAGTTGATTTTCTTTTTTTAAAAGTAGACACCCGGTCATCTACAGTATATTAGCCGTTCTCAGGACTAGGAAAGGGTAATAATTCATCAGCATTCATACAAGGTGCTCTGGAGAAGTGCAGATGACTCCATCTTGGCAGAATAAACACATAGACTGACTCAGCCACCCTCTTCTTGAACTCAATTGAACTCAACTGTACATGCTCATGGTAATGTATGTTGTCCCCCATCTCTCTGTTCTCAAGATTAAATTTCAGATGCATCGTATATTTTGTGCATCACATTTGATTTAAAGGACAGAGTTTATCTGACAATCCACAAATGTGCTGGTGGAAGGCTCCCAAAGGGTGCCAAGATTTCCAAGAACAGAGCAGGACGCCAGTAGTACAAACAAATAAATAAAAACAATTGAGTTCAAGAAGAGGGTGGCTGAGTCAGCTCATACTGCTCTCTGATATGTCAGTCACATCGTACCGGCAGCTCCCTAGTGGTCAAATCGTACCAGCAGCAGCCTAGTGGTCAAATCGTACCAGCGGCAGCCATAATTTACACCAGGTTCTCAACCTTTTTTGAGCAAACGCCCCCCTGACCTTACTTTGATCCTCCACCTTTTTTATGTATGTTGGTCTTAAGGGGGCATGTCAACCCATCCCATTACCACTTATTTAATGTATAGCGCCACCTAGTTAAAAATTAAAAAGCAAAAAATTAGGTGTTTTCATCACAATATCTCAATATGTTTTGTGTACTTTCGTTCATTGGGGGCCTTACCAGGGCTCCAGAGTGCGACCAATTTGGTCGCATAGCGACCTACTTTTTCAAAAGTGCGACTAAAAAAAATCGGAGGTATCAGTTATTCGAGAGAGGAAAAAGTGTCCGCATTGAAACTCTACCTTTGGTTCAATAACAGACACATATTTGGCCAATATCGTGATTTAAACAAATCACAGATAGTGAAGGGCGGGACCTCTGATTGGCCGTGGCCCAGTGCCTGTGTGTACATTTGAAAATGCGTGTGCTGCAGAGAGAGAGCGAGAGCGAGTGAGAGAGAGGTCAGAGACCCATCAGATTAACAGAGTGGATGTAGTTGCATTACAGTGTGGTCACATAGGCCGAGATAAATGTCCCCTCTCCCCACTGCCTTTCGGCGGCTGGCAGCAGCAAACCGATCAGACGAGCCCGAGATGATGATCAAGTTTATTGTTGCCTATGATAGGCCTAATGAAACTTCCCTTCACCAAGTTCAGTCCGAAATAATTATTCACCAGAAAAAGAGTTTGAACGTAAACCCGACGTACAGGAATGCCACTTGCGCCAAATTTATAGGAGTAATTGCGGATGAAAAATTGCGTCTTAAAATTGCGAACCATGCATACAAGGCCTTCCCGAACGACAGAGATACAGATATCGCCGGAAAGGAGTGCGTCATTGACCGCAGTTACATGCAGGGAGTAACCCGGTTTTCAACAGCAATATTCGTTTTGCTCGCGAGTTGTGTAAACTCATTCTGATGGCATCAATCAATTTAATCCGGTATTTGGCGCAAACCGAATATCGCTGCTACATTTAAATGGCAAGTCATTGCAATAGCCTATAACAGCGGTTGTCAAACTGGGGTACGCGTACCCCCAGGGGTACGTGGACTGATTTCACGGGGTACGCGAAAAAAGATCTGTCATAGCCTATGCCTTTTCAAACATTTTCTCTATCCCACGTTGGTAACTTAACTTCCGCATTTGCACTGCACATTAAAAACTTATTTTCTACGCATTAACAAAATATTCGAGAGTGGATTAAAAGAGAGGGTAAAGCAGCGTTTCTCAAACTGTGGGTCGCAACCCACTACTGGGTCGCGGCGACATGCCAGGTGGGGTGCGAACTGACGTTATTTTTTTTATTTTTTTTATCTGTAGCCTAGGCCCAGGTAGCACCCGATGCGCAATGGACGCACTGTGTTATTCATAGGGAAGCACTCGTGTCAAGGCAGCTAGTCCCGACCTGAATGAGATTTTGAACGAGGTTGTGAGAATGGTGAATTTCATCAAGACCCGGCCCTTAAAAGCGTGTCTATTCTCCGCACTTTGAGAGGAGATGGGAGCTGACCAAAAGGCTGTACTGTTTCACAGCGAGGCAAGGTGGCTTTCCCGAGGTAAAGTGCTGTCGCGTGTTTGAGCTCCGAGTCGCCTCTTCTTGGAGGAAGAGCGTATGTTTGAATCTGCAAGCACGTTCACTAATGAACATTTCTTGACGAAGCTGGCCTATCTTAGCGATATATTTGGAAAGCTCAATGCTCAATAAAGCTCAATAAATCTCCAGTTACAAGGCAAAGACAAGCACCAGATAAGATCACTGCATTCAACAAGACGATTGTGTGTGAGATTAGGTGCAGATCTATTTAAAATCATTATATTCAGCACATTTGCACATATGTTGACTATTGATGAGATTTGTATCATATGTTTATCATCCTATTCACTATTCTCGACAAAATTGATAAAAATAAATATTAATAAAACAATTAAAAAAAACCTTGTTAACAATTGGTGGTGTTGGGGGTACTCCGGAAGATAATGTCTCAGGGGGTACATGCCTGTTAAAAGTTTGGGAACCACTGGCCTATAATAATAGGCCTACCATTTCGTTAATGCATTAACCATAGTGATGTTCTTATTGAAAATGTAAAAATACTAAAATTAAAAAGTAAATTGCATTGTGGGGCTGTCAAATTATTATTGCAATCATCATTGCAAAATCACATAAAAATCCCCCAGGCTACTTGGAACATCTCTTTAAATTGTGCTCAAATACATTTCTATGGAAGATGCTAGCATGGCGAGCTGGTTTAGCCAAGGCCTAAAGATCATAAAGGATAAGACATTGAGCCATGAGATGTGCAGTTTGAAGCCCTTTAAAGACGTGCACTGTTAATTTACTCACTGTTATTTTTATTTAATTCATCTTGAGATGTTTTAAGTTTAAATTTCAGCTCAGTGAAGCACTTAAAGCACCAACACTTCATTAAGTTACTTTTCTTAAGTAACACTTCATTAAGTTACTTTTCATTAAGTAACTTATGTAAATCATAAGTCATAGGACAACCTATAAAGGACAGTAATTAAGGAAAAAAAGTGAACCTGCTGCGGTGTTAAATGCGATGTGGTGGAACATTTGGGTGCACCTAACTTTTGTGCTGGTGCACCTAAGAAAAAAAGTTAGGCGCACCAGTGCAACCAGTGCAAAAAGTTAGTCTGGAGCCCTGGGCCTTACAATAAAATAATTTATGTGTACATTTAGTGACGTACACCAACAAGGATTCCCGGGACACTGAAAGACCGGGGTACACAAAACTTGGTGGGCATGTACCCCCACATGGATAGCATGGAACCGTCATTTTTCGTTTTGATCTGTAGCCCCCCCGCTGGACTGGACCCCCCGAAAGGAGGGTAGGGCAGACACAGTTCTCTGTGAATATCTTGAGAACTGTAGGGCCTAGGATGACCATTTTTTTCCGTATGTTTGCCTCCAGGGGTCATGTTAACCCATTTCATGTGCACACATGTGCACAAACAGATACACACACACACATACATTCACAGTAATCATATGTATGACACATACTCACACAGTAGACATATGTACGCTTGCATGCACAGGCACATACACAGGCACACACACAAGCACGCACACACACACACACACACACACACACACACACACACACACACACCCACACACACACACACACACACATAACATAAACATGTACATGCACACATGCACACAATTCAAGAATTTCTCAGAATTATGAACAGGCAAGATGGAGGTGGGGTTGTATAAAATGAATTTTACATGTGAAATCTATGAACTAATCATGTTTTGGTACTTGTTGTCTAGCAGATATCAGTGAGAATTGAGTGTGGATAATGCAATTTAGTGAGACAGTTAGAATCATATTGGCCTTTCAGCGTGATTTATTTTTGTGGAAAAAATGTGCTGGACTGGGCGGCGGTCATATTTTGTACCGCTCTGCGGTACATCTAGTTATTAAGCAGATTTAGCCCACTGTTAGAAGCAATAGGAGACTGGTTGGGTAAAAAAAAAAACACTACCACATCAGCATTGGTTGTAATGATTTTTTTTTTTTTTAAATCAATAGGAACATTAAATCTAGGCAACAAGACGTGTCATATTATCATGGACAAAAATCAAGTGCACATCACGTGAACAACATATGCACATCGCAACAATCCAACCAATCACAAAACAGTATCCGCACGTGAGGCCTGTTTAGGCCTAAACATATTTTGTATTTGATTAGCAACGGTCTTTTCGTGGAGACTACGCTCAGAGAAGCTGCAGAACAACAGCGAGCGGGGCTGGGGGACGTGAGTCCGGGCGTGTGCAGGCCCAAACTGCATTGTATGACCACCAGTGTTGGGCAAGTTACTTCAAAAGTGTAATGCATTATTTATTACTTGTTACTGTCATCTCAAAGTAATTTGTTACATTACAATATTACTGTCTTTGAATTGTAAGGCATTACACTACGTTTACATTACTTTCACCAAAATAACAGGAAATATGGATTTGGTGTTCTCAATAGATCTTCATGTGTTCAATGCTGCTCATCACATGGCAGGAGGTGATGTGGTATGGCATAATGACTGAGCTAGGCTTAAGGCTAACAAAAGAACAATATAATGGTTGCAGTTATGGCTCATGGGACAATGTAGGCCCCAAAGGCGAAAGGTCACTCACAACTTAATATAGTAAAATATAGCCATAGTGAAATTGTATGTTGACTTTAAATGGTTCTCATCATTGCTGGTTGCCTTTCCTTCCACTTACAGTGGTGTAGACTTAATGCAAATAGTTTGAGAATAATGGCTGTGATCTCTGTCTGTAAAAGCAACATTTTAGTTATTCTCACTGCTTGAAATGAGAAGTATAGCCTAACCATGTTAGATCTGTTGCATGAATGGCAGAGATAACTCAAATTCCCTTTCTACAGTCATCTAAACAAGGCAATCAAATTCCAGGACCAGCATAGATGACTTTTTTAATTCTTGGATAATCTTCTCTGGTGCCAATTGAGCATTTCTCAATTTTGGATTAAAAAGCAAAGTAACTTCAGTTACTGAGAATTGTACCGAGTAAAATATTACTGAAATTGTATTGGTAATGCCTTACATTACTGCATTACAGCAAAAAGCAATGCATTACTGTAATTAAATTACTTTTTTAATGCATTACTCCCAACACTGATGACCACTGAGCATAGATAAACAGTAAAATGTAGCTGGGACGGTAGAGGGGTTAGAAACCCATGAATGAAAATAGCCTATTTATTTCAGGTAGCCTATTTTTGCACCAAAAATATGTGAAAACCATGAAAGTTTAAAATGTAAAAAAAATAAAAAACTCACGTTCCCAGCGCCCCCTTAGGTTGTATGAACGCCCCCGTTGAGAAACCCTAATTTACACCATGCAGCTCAATATGTCCAACATGAGCTCCACTGAGCAGGCCTCTCTGGCACTGATGGCCCAGACATCCCACTGCCTCATCTGATTCATATTCTCTGGACCTGGTATTGTACTATCTAATCTAATGGGATGAAATGGCTATTTTCCGTTCAGTCATACATTGAGTACATGTGATAATTTATGCATTTGTACATTACATGTTCCTCGTGTAAAGAGAATTGAAAATTTTACGTGTGTGCAAATTAAAAGTGTGAATATTTGTGAATGTGACCAGTAGAGTTATGGCATGCCTGGTGGTCTACAATTAGATGTTGTTTTATATTCCTAAATATTACTGTACCATACTTTATCTATAGATGATATCCTGTTATCCGGGATATCCAGATATCCAATATTTGATTGACAGGATGTAGATGAGAATGACAGAATGCACACATGTGTGGGTGGATTAAAAAGAACTGTGGTTGATTATGTGTATAGGCGTGCAGCGCTACGTCCAGGTGCTCTACCCACAGCACTCGTATGGGCTCTAGGCACCATTCTGTCATCATGTGAAGTGGGATTGGGATTCTCACAGATGAGTCATGGTGTCGCCAGGGCAATGACCTTCATCAACAGATGTGACCTTCATCAACCCCTTCCCGAATGCTTTCTCTCACTTGGCTTTGTGTTAGTCAACAGCCAAACCACTGAATCCTGCTCTCACTCCAAACACGAGGCAACCGGATCCTAAAATCTATAAATATTGTTTCCCTAATGTCCAGCAGGTGATTTAAGCTGAGAGAGACCACTTTCTGATTATCAGATCAACCCAACAATATTTTTTCCACATTAAGATGTCTAGATATGAGTCAGTCATTGCCAAGTGCAGTTTATAATTTAGTAAAGATTTATGGGCTGCGTGATGTTGTGATGAATAAATATAAAAGACTAAGTGCTGTGTATGCAAACTTTTTTGTGATTAACATTTTTGTTAAACTTTAGTCAAACTTTTTGATGTCAAAATTCATGACAAAATGTATTATATCATTTCTTTAATCAGTCATTTGAGATTAGACTACATGTGCTCACTGATTATGGCACTGACTATGTTTCTTGTATATTTCAACCATAAACATACATACAAGGTGTTTTGGTCTTGTCACTAGAAATCTTGTGTGACTCCAAATTTGGTCCATGTATCAAATTTGGTCATGAAAAAATAATGATAAAGGATGGAAGAGATCATTTTTGCATAACTAAAACGGTAAATGATTTGATCATTCTTATCAGCTGTCTTGAAAATTGGTTTCTTTCATCTCAATAGATCAGAAGTAAGCCATGTAAAAGAGATTAATGACAACTCATGTATTATGGATTGGTTGTCGCTTCATGAATTAGATGCAGATTTGCAAGCTTGCTTTAAAAAAAAAAAGAGGCAATAATGAACAAACAATCAAAAGGTGGAGCAGCCCAGAAAGGGACGGCAGTGATGACAAAGCAAATTCAAATGAACGAGAAAGGAAGAGTTAGGTGAGCTCTGACATTGCAGGCTGGAAAGAAAATAGGCTGATGGTGTAAGGGGGTGGAGTGAGATAGAGATCGGAAGAGAGAGAGAGAGAGAGGAAAGGGAAGAGGGAGGGGAAAGAGCAATATGGAAATGATGAATGTTTGACTGTTAGGTGGTGACGGCAAACAAAGCCATGATAAAGGGACACCACTTTCTACTCACGTGCAGCACTTGGAGTGAATGTAAATAGAGTAAACAGAGAGAGAAATCAATCGCTGTTTAGTGGACTTTGTGTATATTTGTACGTTTAAAAAAAAAAAGATAATAAGGGGAGGTGCAAGTGGCTGCGGTGTCCATATCACATTTGGGTCCAAGTGGCCATGGGGACCCGCATTCAGATCTGACCTGTGTTCATTTCCCGACACTTCATCTTTCTTCATCTCTCTTCCTGTCACTTTTCACTGTCCTATCTGAATAAAGGCAAAAGGCCCAAAATATATACTTTAAAAAAAACTGTGTGTGTGTGTGTGTGTGTAAATTTGCATTTCAGTGTGTGTAGGTCCGTATGCTTTTTGTATGTTTGTGTGATGTGCATATATAGACAATTTGTGTGTTTGTGCATACTTCAAGCCTCTCTTAGTGCTTACTGTTTAGGCTTTTCTACAAGATAATATGTGTGTGTGTGTATGTGTGTGTGTGTGGGTGTGTGCGTGTGTGTGTCAGCATATGTGTGCGTGTAGGCGCGTCATTTTGTCTCTGAGTGTGTGGGCGGGGTGTTTGTTATGGGATAGTGGATGATAAGTCGCTGGTGCAAAATCCAGTGCCTCAGCACCAGTCACATATATCAACAATGTGCTTTAGCCTCTCTGGGGTAGCTGAGACAGAAGGCTCTCCTACTCCCACCAGAAGAGCAGAAGGAAGGAGGAGAGATGCAATTATCCCATATGAGCTCAGCTCACAGATACTGATGCTGCCAGATCACACACTCCACGCCACAGTACATCATAAACATCTTAGCCACGTTAGAATATGAAAAATGACTATGGTGGGGAGCAGAGCACCAGAAATAATGCATGCAGTGTGCTTTGAGTTGAGGTTGTAGGAAGTTTAGAGGCTACCCATTTTTGTGTCCTTGAGTGTGTGTGTGTGTGTAAAAGTCACTGTACTGTACTGTACACGTGACTCTCACAAGTACCACAGCAGGGCAATCTATAACAGTGAAGGAGCAGGCTCCGTATTAGTAGATGAAGAAAGCCCGGACCAAATGGACTTGGCTGACATCCACACTTCTACCCCTCCCTCCCATTTCCACTGTGTGTCCCATTAGCCATATAAAGTTGGCGCGGGCCCGTATTAAGGCATCTCTTGTCATAATATAAGCACAGGACGGGGCCAAAAGGCTAAGTGCCTGGCAGAGTTGTAATGTCTCACACCGACGAGCTCTTCATCAGCCTCGACCGCTAATTACCGCCATGCTCCGCCACGTCCATTCCCCCTGCGATGCCAGCTCAATCAATTACAAGGGGTGAGGAAGGGCTCCCGAGACTGTCAGGGCACTGCGGGTCCATCCCCCCCACCCGCCCACCCCGGTTGTCTCCCAGTGACAGTGACAAATCCACACGCGCTTAGAGGCCTCAGAGTGTTGTCCAGGGACAGCTTCATTTGCATCTGGATCAGCATTTATTAATTAAGCGGCCTCTTTTGTCCAAAGACTACCCTTGTCTATTTAATTTACACCGTTTACACACACACACACACACACAACACACACACACACATTGGATTAGCAATAAATATGTACACCTGTAATTTAAACAGTGGAGGCAACAAATGCAGCGGCTAGACATTAATTATGACCGCCGCTAGCGAAGCTAGCGAAGCGGTCATATAGTGATTGTCAAAGTTTTTTTTTTTTCCTGTCATCTACTTCCTGGATTTTTGGTCAACGATACCCGGGACACCGAAACACCAGGGCACGTGAAATTTGGTGGGTATGTAGCCCCACTAGACTTTTAAGGAAAAATTTTGTTTGGTCCCCGGGGGCCACTCCCTCCCTGCGCTGGGCCCCCCGAAACCCCAAAAATGCAGTTTTTCCTAAATAACTACCTGAACCGTGGCACCGAGGATGAAGAAATTGTTATGGTATATTGGTCTCAAGGGCCCACATCAACCTAGCCCATAATAACTCATATGTGATTTGCACCCCCCCCCCCCCCCGGTAAAAAATGAAAATGCAATATCATTCTGCTTTAATCGCCCCTCTCTTCAATTAAGATGTTCAGAACTGCACCAAATTTTATGTGTATGATTTACCTGACATTCTCTGGGGGTATGCCAAGTTTTGTAGAATTTCATCCATGGGGGGGGGGGTCTAAAAAAATTAAGTTATGTGTACATTTAGTGACTGTACACTCATTGGCCTGTAGATGGTGGTGCACACATATACACACGCACACACACACACACACAGGCACGCACATACCATCAGTATCGGCAATTAGAACGGCCTATACATAATTACAAATTCAGTAGGTATCAGTAAGAAATCGAAAAAGAAACCGCCGGCAGATTAGGCTGGGTTCACCCAGCCTAGTCCATGGTAGGCGCCCGATAGAAATAGCATATATTGTCCCGGTTTAATTTTGCGATTGAGATATCCACGCACTGGCGCCCCCTCTGCGACGTTCGCCCCCCAGTTTTAGAGCTATTCTAAATGCAAAAATGCATAGAGGGAGTTATGACAAAACCGTGACTGTTAAACTATAAGCTATATAATGTAGGCCCTATGCTAGGCCTATTACACAACATATTGTCACTAGGCTATGCTGGCAACCCAAATAAAATCTCCTTTGGGAACCAACAGTATCAAGCGGACTTAAGCTGCCACCTCTTGGCGAGTAGTAATACATTTCACGCAGCTGCGTGAATCAGGGAAAGCGCGAATGAAGTGGACACTTCTAAATGGGACCCACTGTACAGTAGCTGAAGGTCTGTGGCTAAAAGCCATAATGAAAGTGTTATCATTGTTTGGATACTTCACACACATGTGCTTTTTAATCGCATAGACTACAACTACCAAGCTGGAATCAAAGCACATCGACTCCCCTCTCACACCCTAAACACGCACTTCGAACAAACAAAAAGCGTCTCAGTCTCACGGTAGGCTAGCCATAGGCAAAACTATCAGACCGGGGTAATGGTACTAAATCATCCATCGCAAAGAATGATTTTTGTAGCACGTGCAACAAATATGTGTAGGTACAGCCCTGTCCTGGATACATCTCTCAACTTGCGCTCTAAAACATTTGGTTTAAATGGAGATGTAGATCATCACGGGTGCGTTAATAAATCTACATTGCGGCGAGTTGACACGAATTATTCACTTTGACGAATTTATGTTTCAGTCCTAGTTACTTTACTTTGAGCCATGCTCTTCCTTACTTGAATCACCTTTGAAAATAGAGGATTGAAGTAGCCTAGTGGGTGTTTGGGAATTAACGTTGACTCAGATGCTTTTTGAGACTTTGAGCAGAAATGTCCCAGCCCGGAGTTTAGGATGCATCATAGACAGGTTATCTTTCAGGTAGCCTATATATTTTCCATTAGAAAACCATCACGTTAGCGAACGTGTTGTGGCTAACTCACTTAGCTCCTGCTAGTAGCCTAGGTTATGGTCATAAGAGAATGGGATGACAGTCGAAAGATAGAATTAGTGCTGTTATCAATTTGCTTGGTAGCCTATTACCGCATTTATGGTTTTCTACAAATACATAATCAAATTGGCCTCCATCACTCAACCAATGCTAACGGTAACATTATTTTACCTACCTCCTAGGCTATTATTTTACCTACCTCCTAGGCTATTTGCACGGCGTGTCATCAGATTTGGACGTCGCCATATTGGAGATACTCGCCTCATTAGAAAGCATTAGGCACTGAAGTAAATCCCTAACATCGTCAAGGAAAATGGTTAATTATTGCCGTGTTTTAGGTTGTACCAATAGGTCAGACTGAGAAAAACATCTGCTGTAGGTATCAACTTCCAAAAGTTATTAAAAACCAGGGAGAAAGGAGAATAATGCAAGAAGTTATCAGAGGAAGGGGGGCGCTTGTGGTTGAACTTGGTACTTCGTCTCCCTCACCCAACTTATATGGATCTGCGCTGCCAATAAACTGTAATTTCTCGAAACATCGCACATTTTTTTGTGGTCCAAGTCCTGCCCTATATGCCTTTGCATCTTAGACGCATTTTGATGAGCTTTTCTGTTGTTTAGACACGGCTACAATCGCGTAAGATATCCAAAGTGCATAATACTCCATTGTACTTAATTCACCGAGTATCGCCAATATGGCCGCGCGTGCTGGGTTACAATGGTTACCGGCCAGAACGTGACGTCTGTGCAAACCCCTAATAACTTACAAGATTAACGTAGCCTACCTGCAGTAAAAACCAAGCATGTCTGATAAACATTGTCAGATTTATTTCGGCTTCAAGAAGAAATGGGAATTACATTTCATGTGGAAATCATCCTACCCTTATTAGACGTTCTCTGCGGTAAACTACAGTGTTGTCCTTGTCTTTCCAACCCACTTTAGATCAACTTCCAACAAAATTACATCTCACTGCAACGATGCGCCATCTGGTGGACAAACGACTACCTAACGCCAATACTGGAAATGCAGCCATGATGATGATGAATATTTGGTTTTCCTTTAATCCTACTGAATTTGTAATTATGTATCGGCCGTTCTAATTGCCTATACCGATAATATGTGTGTGCCTGTGTGTGTGTGTGCGTGTGTATATGTGTGCACCACCATCTACAGGCGTTTTTTTAGACCCCCCCATGAATGAAATTCTACAAAACTTTGCATACCCCCAGAGAATGTCAGGTTAATCATACACATAAAATTTGGTGCAGTTCTGAACATCTTAACTGAAGAGAGGGGCGGGGAAAAAAATATATTATATTTTTACATAATAATATTTCAGATCACATGAGCTGTGTCATAATATTGGGCACAGATGCAAACTATATCTTATGCTATCTGGCTTTATCTTGGCTTCAAACGAATTTGGATAAATTTAGATTGCTACCTTTTTTATTAATTGGCCATTCCTTTAGTAAATAATGAATTGTATAGCCAATCTAATGTAGCATCATCATCATTAGCCTGTTATATCAGGCCTAGCAAGGACGTAGTCATGATGTCAACATTGGGGAAACTTGACAAACATAGGCACAGATGCAAAAAGTGTCTTATGGTGTAAGACATGTGAAAAAAGAAATGAATGACACATGTATGAACAAATTCATCATTTGAACTAAAAGGGCACTAGTTTCACTTTCGCTATCATTGCAAGAAATAGGCTACAATATGGAAAATGCTTCAAAGATCCCTTGAGTCTGATCGGCTCCAAAAATGAATTGGGTTTCCTTAGCCTGTACACCTTTCCAACAAGTTTTATGATAATTGTACCGGTAGCTTTTGCGATATTGTTGACATGCCTACCGCTCCGCACGATGCAGTAAATGGAAGCTTTTGATAGCGCACGCCACTTACGAAAAACGCAAAACCACCAGGACAAACCCCTCAGTGTGTAGGCTACTCTCTCTGGAACCATCACTAGGCTAATAATTTGTGCGTTATTTACATTTGATTACATTTCAGATGGTGGTGTTTGTTGGTTTCCTATAGTAGCCTATACCTATCGTCTTTTTTCTTTCTTTATTTTTCTATGTCCGTATATGGGGGTAAAATCGTTAATTAGGCTATATATCTACTGTTCCTGACAGATAAAAAGGTTTTGTTCTGCTGTCTTGTGGATGGAATAACAGGCGAGATCAGTGAAGAGACGGTGTACATAACATAACCTTCTACGACAGTAATTTCGTTCAATCAGAGCTGCAGGAGACTTCAGAACAGTGATTGAATTGTGACGTTCATTTCCATGTAGGCGCAAACCGTTTATGACGAGCTATGTCATAATGGCCACAATGCATTTCTTTGACGTCATCGTCAGAATTTGTATAAATTCAGCTGATTTTACAGTATTGCCCCAGTCCCAGACGAGAGATTTAATCAGTCAAGAGAAAATACAATTTTCATAATATTTCATTTTGACTAATATACGATTTCATTTGATGTAAGTTTCAGACAACTCTCTAAAAACTAAATTAACAATTAAATTCTAATAGATAGTCTAATTACATATGTCTTTTCATTTCTTTATTTTACCAGAGACAGCTACACTGGGCTTCCGTCTCAATGGTATAACCATGAAAGACATAGGAAACCCAGGAAAGGAGCCACCTGAAGACCATTCCTCCAGGCGCCGTGAGGATTGGCCTTGTGAGTCGGAGCCAAGGTTACATTTCCCGCTTGTAACCCAACGGGACATCTTCCCTGTGGCAGATAGTCGTGTGACGCTCACGCCACACGAGCCCACCCGCTTCCCGACACTTCACGGAACAGTCTCGCTGACCTCCACCGCAGCCACGCTCCACCCAAGGCTTCAGGTGACAAAGTCCACCGCGCCTCATGGAAGGTTGCCTCTGGCCAGGAACGGGGTGACTCAGAGGGAACTGCGAGCAGCAGTTGGGCCGATGGGCCGGGCACCTGGAGGAGACCCTAGGAGCATCGCGGCAGCTGGTCAGTCCGCACACATGATGCAGGCCGGCCCCTCTGGGAGTGGATTGGACCTGACGGGCTCTGCAGGCCCGAGGCCACTCAGACCACTGCCTCCTGCAGACACGAGGCCCAGGGAGCCCAGCAGACCCACGCAGCCGAGAGCAAGCAGGCGCCGCAACAAAACAATGCAGGGTGAGGCGGTCCATGCAGAAGAGCCGTCCCGAGTTGTTCGCCTGGAACCAGTTCCACCACCACAGTCCCCGGCAGCACCTACCGACATCGGGAGGCGCCCAGGAAGACGCCGAGCAAGGCACAATCGTGACTCTCCAGCTTATACGTATGTGTCAGCAGACACAAATGAATGCGTTTGCTTCGCTGCTGGTGACAGCATTAGCACCAATTGGAGTGAGTACCAGGAAAGGACCAGGCCACCGACGGCACCACGACTTCCTCCATTGGAGCGATCTCCACTGTCTCCACTGGCCCCGAGGCCACGTCTTCTACCCAGGAGGCCACAAATGGAGCCCAGACGCCTCAGTAGCACTGTTGACCAATCCACCACACTCCCTCCACTGAGCCAGAATGCATCTATGGTCTGTAACATCAGTGATCAACAGCAGATGAGGGAGCTCCAGCAGGCAACCAGCATGCCTCACAGCACAGCCTGGGATCACGAGCCGCCATGCATGATCCTGTCCGCCTTGAGAGAGACGCAGCAGCAGCAGCAGCAGCAAGCATCCGTCAGCCTCCACGGCCGCGGGAGTAACGTAGCCGCTTCCTCTAGGACCCAGAGGGACCCTGGGTATGAGCAGGACGTGCACCGTGTCATCCCCGAGCACGCAGTTCCACTGGAGACTTTGCAAAGCGACGCCAGAGAACGCAGACGCACGTGCAGACCGCCGCACAGGCGCCGGAGACGCCTCACGCTCGACTTGCCGATGGCCCGCACCTTCCGTCTCAGAACCCGCAAGCCCATGTCCACTCACAGAGTGGTCCTTGGGTGAGCGCCGCGGCGCTGTGTGTCTGCGGGGACTTGGACTCAGACAGGTAAGGGTTCAAAAGCCCGGCAAGATCCAAATACTGTTCATTCAGTTCATTTAAGGGTAGGGAATAACCACACAATAAGCCTAAGCACCACAAACTAATCATGCTTCATCCTGTTCTTCCAGTCAGTCAGAGGAGGATTCATTTGTCAACTTCCAGTCCCCAATTCACTCACCATCAGTTGGACACACGGGTACACATGATGCTACTAATATCAGCACAATTAGAAGGATCCAAGCATAACAGAAGGGATGGCATTTGATTTTCCACCATATCAACATCAGAGGCCACAAACTCCATCGATACAACAAGGCATGAATCTGTGCATTCTAGGAGCACACTGGTCCTCTAGGTTTGGCCAGAGGATGATACTGTCCATACTAAATGGAGCTGTGTGTCGGCGGGGATTTGGATGTAGACAGGTATGGCCTACTCAACAAACACCCATATCACTACAAATCAATGCTCAGTGTCAGAAACACAGTAGACTGCTTTTAGTAATCTGCTTCTCTTTCACAGTCGAGGGGTCCATCTCTCTACTTCCGGTCCCCAACTACTCAACATCAACTGGACACACAGGCAAACTTGGTCGCTACTTTGACCAGCGCAATGATTTGAATGACCCTGCATACGAAGACAAGAGGTGGCACATTTTAGGGGTTGCATCAACATCACAAGCCACATCATCTATGCTCCTGATCATCTATTACTGCACACTAAGAGAGCACTCTACCCCTAAAGGATGACAGGAAAGGAAATGTGTGTCAGTGGGGACTTGGGTTTAGACAGGTAGAGGTAGTTAATTGAGTTTATTCAACATCAACTGCACACACAGGCAGGTAGTTAACTGAGTAAGAGTCCATTTAACATGTCTTACTGCCACGAACACACAGTATAACGTTTTTATGTTCTCTCTACTTCTCTCCTACAGCTGAGGGGTCTATTTGTCTACTTCCAGTCCCCAGTTACTCAACATCAACTGGACACACAGGCAAGCTTTGTGCTACTCACAGTTCACCAGCGCAATGATATGAAGGACCCACCCTGCGTATCAGGGAAAAAAGAGGTGGCACATTTTGGCTTTCCCAGAAGCCACACCTATGGTACCTATGTGCCCACCACCCCTCCAGGTTAACAACAGAAGGAAATGTGTGTCAGTGGGGACTTGGGTTTGGACAGGTAGGTAGTTAGTGAACCGAGTAAGTGTCTATTTAAGATGCATCGCTGCCACAACACACGGTATAATGATTTATATTCTCTGCTTCTATTTTACAGTTGAGGGACCTATCTGTCTACTCCCAGTCCCCATGAACTTACCATCAACTGGACACACAGGCACACCCAACACCACAAAATATCAGGGCATAGAGAAGAAGGATTCCAGCATGGAATCAGAAGAGCTGGAACTTTTTGCCTATTACTTACACCACATCAGGAACGAACACATCAATCATACATAACAGGTCTCTGTAAGTGAGGACTGAGAACCCACCCCCTGGCTACAAGTCCAGCAGGTGAAAAGGAATGGAATTGTGTGTCAGTGGGGAGTTGGATTAAGACAGGTAAGATCCAGAAAGTGTGTGCTGGACCACTAATACTTGCCTGAACACAGTGTAACACCTGTATGTGTTTCTCTATTACAGCCTATAGGTTCCATCTGTCTGTTTACACTCCCCATTCAATCAACATCAACTGGACACACATGAGAATAGTCTCAAAGATAAGGATCTAAGTAAGGAAGAACTTAAGAAGACATCTCTTTCAGACAGGATTTGAGATGGTATATGTGAAGTTGACACAGCTATTTTTTACTCAAACTTCAACCCAATTTTTGCCTCAAGACTCAGGCAAAGACTCAGGCAAGACTCAGATCTCATTGCTGTAAACTGTCACCCATCATGAAGCTTTTCACGGCCTTCCTCCCTGTTTTACCCTGCCTTTATTGATCTCCCTCTTTCACTCATTCTGCAATAAAATAAACTTTTTAAAGTTTTGTTCGAGAAGGGTCTTTGCAGTGTTGAAACATATCCTTTAAAATCGATGAGCTTTCCACTTAACTCGATTGAAAACCTACTGGCATTTTCAGATTTTATTTCAAGGTGTTTTCACACAAAAAGTCTATAAATTGTACACAAAGTTACATCACAGTGAACAGTTTCTGATGAACACATTGACATTGAATAAAACCAAATGGCACCCTTCACAACATTTTTCATGCCGTAATACTAATTTAGAAGCTTTTTACCAATGATAGTCTTACAAGGCACCATTTAAGTGAACAATGATTACTGTGACAGCCCCAGCTGTCTCCAGTCATATTAAAATATCAAAGCCAAACATCATGACAATACTATGCAACACGGCAACTTTTCAAAACTCATAACTCAGAAGAAGTATAAAAACAATTTATTTATTTAGCGCTATTATTATTGTTAATAATAATAATAATAATAATAATAATAATAATATTTCAGATCACACAATGAGCTGTGTCATAATATTGGGCACAGATGCAAACTATATATTATGCTATCTGGCTATATCTTGGCTTCAAACGAATTTGGATAAATTTAGATTGCTACCTTTTTTATTAATTGGCCATTACTTTAGTAACTAGATGTACCGCATAGCGGTACAAAATATGACCGCCGCGCAGTCCTGTACATCCATGCCGCGAAAATAAATCATTAATTAATGAATTTGTCTCCATCTTCTACTCCATCCCCCACTCTTGAAACTTTTGTGTATGCTGGTTTGGAATGTGTGTTTGCGGGCCGCACACAAAGTAGCCTACTGGCGCTGCAAAGGTGAATAGATTTGTAGCACTTGCCAAAAAATGTGTAGTATTGTTATAAAACCTTTAAAATCACTAAACAATTACAAGTAGGGCAGTTCATCACAGTCCATCCATTGCAACTGGACTGATGAAAGGTACACCTGTAGGCTACATTGTATTTGGGAAAAGCAGAAGGTAGCAGCATAATGTATTTATTTATTTATTATTAAACAAAACAATCCCTGTCAGTTCCAGGCAGTTTTCAACAGCTATCAAGACGAGAGGTCATGTCATGGATTTTTATGAATGTTTCTTCTTCTACATATGCATAAGTTTAGTCATCTAGTTCATATGATATTCAGCTTTATTGTCAATGCACAAATTAAATACCAGTAGTCAAACAAAATGCAGTTTTACCCAGTGGTACAAATAACTGACATGTCCAAAAGGGCATTCATGAAATGCTTTGCTAGACAGTTCATACACATTTTAATTCATTCAATGCACATTCATACACAATTTAAAGTTGAAGAGCTATACTGTCCGTCATTGTTTGTGCAAATAATAGGCTGATTCATGTTGACAAAACCATGACTGTTAACAAACCATAAGCTATATAAGGTAGGCCCTATGCTAGGCTTATACACGGGTTTCCCTTTTACCAACAAAACTAGATGCGCGCGCAGCCGTGGGGCAGAAGACGCTTGTTGGCCGTCCACAATGTTATAAACTTAACCTAAATAGTCGGCTGCTGTAAGCTACAATCAGATTTTTTTGTATACCCCTGTTGTCTCAATGATAATAACATCTCATTTCAGACTATATTTCAAAGTTTGCCGTTCATTTGCATTATTAATATAACATCGTATTTTGTCATTTTTGGCGAAGACATACATTCCGTTAGGGATATTGAACATATTTAACATTCTCTAACCATCGTGATTTCGAATTGGTGCAGTTTTCAGCACAAAAACTCATTTTATTCTTTTGCTCTTTTGCATTGCTCTATGCTGTTCTACGGAGCTTTCTGCCTCTTGGTTGCGCACGCATGTTTTCGTGACGTTGCATAGAAATCCATGTATTGAGCATCACAGTCCCGCCCACAGCAGTTTCCGGAAGTAAGAATTCAATACAATTTCTCCATTGACAATTGGGGTATAAGCTATCTTTTACTGATGGGTATAAGCCATAAAAACGTAACCATACATGGTAGACTTAAAACCTACGGCTGTACTAAGCGATTATATATGCTCATATAGAGGGCGAAAATTCAAGGGGCACTAACCTTGTTTTGAGATAAATGTCTTTTAATCGCGATGTCTTGGATACTTAATTACCCACAATACCACAATTTGAAACCATGTTTCAAATACGAGAAAATGAATGTCTAGTTCCCAGACCCCATCTCAATGAGATGAGGTCTGACGTTAGCCAGGCTAGAGTCTTTTACTGCCTATGGCGAAAATCTTAATGTGAATAAAAACTTTATAGACGAACATTGGTACTTGTATCAACAAGGATTGTGGTTTATATATCACACGAACTTAGTCAGTGCCAATACACCATCAAATAGAACACTGTAAATGTTAGTTTAAACCGCCGCGTTAGGTTGCATACCGGCCGAGAAGGGGGACAGAGGACGCAGTGCATGCCTTCTCCACTCCCTCCTTCACCACCTCCAGACTCCCCACAACTTTGCCTCAGTTCTGTTTGTTGACTTCAGCTCCGCATTCAATACAATCCAGCGCCATCAACTCATCAAGAAACTACAGCACCTGAATGTCACCCCTCCCCTCATCCACTGGATAAACAATTTTCTCAGCAACCGGCCACAGACAGTGAAAATAGGGACAACATCATCATCAACCATCATCACCAACACTGGAACCCCCCAAGGTTGCGTACTCAGTGCCTTCCTGTACACCCTTTACACAAATGACTGCCAGAGTTCACTACCCAACACCACTTACTACAAATATTATGCAGATGACAGCCATAGTAGGTCTACTTATAGACAACAGTTCCATCACAGCTTACCACCAGTCCATCACAGATTTTGCAGTATGGTGCTCTGATAACAACCTCCAACTTAACATTGACAAGACAAAATAACTGGTCATTCATACATCAAAATCATCCCCTGGACTCACTCACATCACCATCCATGGCCAACCAGTTGCACAGGTCAGCACTTTCAAATATCTTGGTCTCACCATTGACAATAAGCTTAACTTCAATGAACATGTCACCATCACACAGAAACGTGCACAACAGAGACTGTATGCAATACGCACACTAAGATCACTGTATGTTGCCCCCCATCTCCTTCTGCTACTCTACAAAAGCATCATCCAGCCCCTTCTACTTTACTCCTCCCCCTGTTTCTTCACCATACTGTACTAAATGTCACCAGCAAGAACAAACTCATTAAAATTTCACACTTAGCATCCAAGATAATACAGCTTCCCACCCCCAGCCTCACTGATCCAAATGACACAGCCACCACACGCCTTGCACGCACCATAGTAAGCAGCCCTGACCATCCCAACCATTTCTTCACCCTACTCCCATCTGGCCGCAGATACAGAGCTCTGGACTGGAAAAAAGCGCACTTTAAGAAAAGTTTTGTACCCTCAGCAATCACTGCACTTAACAAACTCCTGTGACAATCATCCATCCCCCCTATTCTTTTGTGTTTTTATGTTGTCTGTACTGTCCACCTTTTTGCTTGTTTGGTGTTGAGGAGGGAGGGAAACTGGAGGGGGGTGGGTATGGGGGTGTGTTATATGTTATATGTCATGGGATGTGTTATGTTATATGTTATATGTATGAGGCTGTGGATATCCTGCATGGAATATAATGATATGTGTGAAAAAGAATATCCTTATAGAACAATAAAGACTCTATACTTAACTTTTCAGGTAGCCGATAGGCTAATCATAGCCTTTCAGACATTAGAATGTCATTATAATGCTGCTAACATTAGCCTACATGCTGCAACACAGGTATGAAATATATTATGTTTTAGTGACCTTGTTGTTTCTATGAACATGAATTGTTGTTTATAGGAAACATCAACTTAGTCGAGGCATAAAAAGCCCTGTATATCCTCATTAAGTACTTAAACTTTTGAACTAGCTAGCTAGCTGATAGCCAGTGTTGTGCGTGAACGAGTTCAAAAGAACGCGTTCATTGAACACGCTCATTTTTTCATGAACGTTGAACTGAACGCAACACATTTTTTAATAAAGAACTTGAAAGTAAATTAGTTCACATTATGTTTCATGAACGGCAGACATCACTGTAAATGAACGTTGGAATTTGTTAACTCTCTTTTGAAACGCAACGAGAGAAAGTTCCTCCTTCCTGTATTCTCGCTGGTGCCGCTTAAATCATGTATCACCGGACAGAAATGGTTTTTGACATGTGTGAGCAATGCATTGCGGGCAACGTAGTGTCCGGCTGAGAATAGTTGAATAGCATACTGGCTTCCGCACAACGTTACCCGTGATGAATTGCAGCAGAGTGGGGTAGGCATAGCAACGCCGCGTAGCAGGCAACGACGAGAGCGCCGAGGGCTGGATTTCATTGCACTAAGTATAGAACTGGTCTACCTAGTCTGTACTACTGCTACCAAGTTTCATCACCTGGTAAGAAACCCACAATTGCAGTGTCATGAGCAAATGTCTAATGAGCAGCTTCAAAGAACGTATAGCTCGTAGTGTGAAAAAAAGTATTTATTTAAACATCTCACGAAAAAAGTAAAATGAACTGAACTTTGAACTAGTTCAGAATTAAAATTGTGAACTTTGAACTTGAACTGTTCACTTTGAGCATGTATGAACTGAACTTGAACTAGTTCAAAAAAGCTGTGAACTGGCACAACACTGCTGATAGCACAAGCTGGATGCTACCACCGGCTAGACACTGCAGTAAAATGGTTAGCAAACCGTCTATGCCCCCGTGAATATTTCAGTTTCAATGACGAAATCAAGAGTGTCCAAAGGGGTGAAAGTATGGAAGTATGGAAGCCCGTTTGCGCCACATAAAGAAAAATTCTGATCTATTATATCTCATTATTGTGAGATACTATGTCATTATTCTGACATAGTATCTCACAATAACGAGATACTATCTCACAATAACGAGATAGTATCTCACAATAACGAGATACTATCTCAGAATAATGAGATACTATCTCACAATAACGAGATACTATCTCACAATAACGAGATACTATGTCAGAATAATGAGATACTATCTCACAATAACGAGATACTATCTCACAATAATGAGATACTATGTCAGAATAACGAGATAGTATCTCACAATAACGAGATACTATGTCAGAATAATGACATAGTATCTCACAATAATGAGATATCATAGATCAGATTTTTTTTTATGTGGCGCAAACAGGCTTCCATACGTTTGTTTTACCAGGGGGCGGGGTTGCTACCAAAGATTCTGGAGCGCTACGTGCATAGAGAATCACAGTCCCGCCCACAGGAGTTTCCGGAAGTAAGAATTCAATGCAATTTCTCCATTGACAATTCGGGTATAAGCCATAACACATGGTAGACTCAAAACCAGCTACGGCTGTACTAAGCGATTGTGTATGCTCATATAGACGCCAAAAGTTAACGGGGCACTAACCTTGTTTTGAGATAAATGTCTTTTATTCGCGATGTCTTGGATAAGTACTTCATTACCCACAATCCTGAACAATCCCACAATCCCACAGTGATGCCTCTGATTGGTGGAAACGCCGTTAAGGTCATAGTTTGAAACGTTATCAGCGAAAATTATTGACAAAGATGGCGAAATTCTTAATGTGAATAAAAACTTTCTAGACGAAAAGTTTATATATCACACAAACTTAGTCAGGGCCAATACACCATCAAATAGAACACTGGAAATGCTAATTTTGAACACTTAACTTTTCAGTTAGCCGACAGGCTAATCATTAGCCTTTCAGACATTAGAATGTTATTATAATGCTGCTAACATTAGCCTACATGCTGCAACACAGGTATGAAATATATTATGTTTTAGTGACCTTGTTGTTTCTATGAATATGAATTGTTGTTTATATGAAACATCAACTTAGTCGAGGCTTGAAAAGCCCTGTATATCCCCATTAAGTACTTAAACCTTTGAACTAGCTAGCTAGCTGATAGCACAGGCTGGATGCTACCAACGGCTAGACACTGCAGTAAAATGGTTAGCAAACCGTCCATGCCCTCGTGAATATTTCACTGTTTCAAGGACGAAATCAAGAGTGTCCAAAGGGGTGAAAACCACTTTAAATCGGGTCACATTATTGACTGTTGTGTGTCGAGGGTCAGCTTGTGGGTTTTTTGGGACTTTTTTTGGACTTTCTCTTCGTTTTTTCACTCGAAATGATATGATGTATGCTTATGAGTTACGCCGTAGCTGATTAGCCTAAGACATGCTCTAAAACTCTTTAGATACAGATTTTTCCAAAACGTCAATGGGAGAAATGAATGGGAAATTTACTTCCGGAAACTAAGCTCTCTCGGAGGAGGGGCGGGACTGTGATGCTCTATTCTTAGAAACATAAGCTTCTAGTCTAGACCAGGCAAAGTGTGAGCTTGTAGCCATCCCATCTGCATTCGGTAGGCTATATTCAGTGGTGGACGAAGTACACATGGTCAAATGGTCACATGGTCAAATGTTACTCCAGTAAAAGTAAAAGTCCTCCTTTTACATTTCCACTTGAGTGGAAGTACAAAAGTACTTGCCTTCAAATGTACTTAAGTATCGAAAGTAAAATTCCTTATGATTAATACAGTTGCATTTACTATTGTTGAAATGATTCGGCACAGACATGCAGTCATTGAGCCTTTCTCCTCCATTCAAGGACAAAATTAGCTAATAATTGCTGTATGTAGAAAGAACTAAAAACAAACTAATGTGATATCTTATCGTAGATACTTCAAAGTAACCACATTTTTCTTTGTTGAATGCTTTATACTTTCGGACCAAATCAAGATGTTCCCTTTTGTGTTTGATAGTGTCAGATTGTCTATCATTGTCTATCATTTGCTCTATGGCGTCAAGAGGCTAGTTATGGTAACATCAATATTGTGAAAAGGGGTCAACAAGGTACAGTAAATAGTGCATGATAATAACATAGGTTAGGCAAGACCATTATTTAAAGCCTAGCTCTCTTAATAGAAAATATACATGTAAGTAGTAAGTACACATGTATTTGGACAGTCTTTTTTCCAAAAGGAATTTCAGCTGTACTTCAGCTGTCACAAAATGTAGTGGAGTAAAAAGTAAGATATTTGGCCTTAAAATGTACTGGAGTAAAAGTAAAAAGTTTAACAAAATTGAAATACTGAAGTAAAGTACAGATACATGAAAAAGTGACTTAAGTACAGTAATTGAGTAAATGTACTCAAGTAATGTCCACCACTGGCTATATTCACCAGACCCATGGCTACACTGTACATGCAACTGTGTTCTGCGCCTTTCTCTGTCTGTTATCTGCAGCGTTAGGGCCTCCTCTCCGATGAGATTGCTATCCGCGGATCAGCAAAGTTACAGGCTATGCCCATGCTTCTGTCACACGTCTGATCATTTGCGGCACAAATGAATGGTAGACTATTAATGAACCGGTGGCCGGAAAAAACATAACATTTTCCAGATTAGGAAATATTCCTTAATTGTGTGTGATCAAATAAAGATGCATAGCCTACAATTGGGGGGTCAGAATGTAAACTGGGCCACAGATGGTAAGCACAATTGCATTAGCTTAAAACTATCTAGTCGAGTATAACCTAAAACTAGCTTAATTAAAATGCCACAGCCCATACTGATTTTTCGTTTTAGAAGATATTACGAGAATAAATCATTATGCAAATACTTTTACTTTTAATACTTAAAGTACATTTAAAAGCAGGTACTTTTTACTTTTACTTAAGTAGGGTTTTCATTGTGGTACTTTTACTTTTACTAAAGTAAATATTTCTCTGTGTATTTGTACTTTTACTTAAGTACTGAGTTTCAGTACTTCCTCCACAACTGGTTAACATTAGCTAGGCTACTGTAGCCTTCATACTGTAGTCATATCATCAATCATTAACATAGAAATACTTCGTACATTTAATGAACATTTTGTGTAATAATTCACAGCAAGTTAATAAACTGAATATGGTGGTCCAAGAGCAGACCATGCACCGGTCCATGCATCAGGATGGCAGTTAACCGCTTTCACACACACACACACACACACACACACACGATATAAAATACACAATATAAAATACACGATGGTAAATATAACATTCAATACCAAAACACTATTATTTACACGATTACTCCTGAAATAACTGCTATTAACTGCACATTCACTATAAAAATCACTGTTTGGTGGAAAGGGTTCACGTGCTGTCGCCGGTTGGAAATGGTTTTGCGCTGGTTCGTGCATTGCTTACATTATTCAGTGAGGCGCGGTGGTTTATGGGATGAGTAGTTCCTTCGCTCGGAAATGAAAATATGTACAGTCTTGTACCTTGGACTTTCTCTTCGTTTTTTCACTCGAAATGATATGTTGTATGCTTATGACTTACGCCGTAGCTGATTAGCCTAAGACATGTTCTAAAACTCTTTAGATACAGATTTTTCAAAAACGTCTATACACGGGTTTCCCGTTTACCAACAAAAGTAGATGCGCGCGCAGCCGTGGGGCAGAAGACGTCTGGTGGCCAGTCCACAACGTTATAAACTTAAAATAGTCGGCTGCTGTAAGCTACAATCGGATTTTATTGTATACCCCTGTTGTCTCAATGATAATAACATCTAATTTCAGACTATATTTCAAAGTTCGCTGTTCATTTGCATTTTTAATATAACATCGTATTTTGTCATTTTTGGCGAAGACATGCATTCCGTTAGGGATATTGAACATATTTAACATTCTCTAACCATCGTGATTTCGAATTTGGTGCAGTTTTTTAGCACAAAAACTCATTTTATTCTTTTGCTCTTTTGCATTGCTCTATGCTGTTCTATGGTGCTTTCTGCCTCTTGGTTGCGCACGCATGTTTTCGTGACGTTGCATAGAAATCCATGTATGGGAGAAATAAATGGGAAATTTACTTCCGGAAACTAAGCTCTCTCGGAGGAGGGGTGGGACTGTGATGCTTCGCTAGCGGCGGTCATAATAATTTGGCTGCATTTTGGGGGTCTTGCCCCAGAACATTTTTAATTTGTTTGATGTGATTTCCTGTATTCTGGTGCATTTTGGGGATGGCCAATACTAAATTCAATCAGATTCATAGCCTACATCCTGATGTGTTGATATTGAGGCAATGATTCCATGCAAAGGCTTGGGCTTCAGGGCCCCCTGACTCCTTGGGCCCCTGGGCCTGGGCCCGGTAGGCCCGTGCAGTAATCCATCCCTGTGATTTAGTACCAACGTTACAGTGCGTGGATATCTCAATCGCAAAATTAAACAATATTTCTATCGGGCGCCTACCATAGGCTGGGTGAACTCAGCCTGATCTGCCGGCGATTCCTTTTCGATTTATTAAAAGATTGAGCTTGGTCTGGCGAGAGCCAGACTAACCATGGACCTCATAGTTGCAAAATGCAAGGGAACATAAATCATCATATTATTTGCACAAACAATAACGGACAGTAGCTCTTCAACTTGGCCCGTTAAAATGTGTATGAACAGTAGCAACGCATTTCATGAAGGCCCTTTTGGACATGTCAGTTATTTGCACCACTGGGTAAAACGGCATTTTGTTTTAGACTACTGGTATTTAATTTGTGCCCCTGGTATGTAATTTGTGGTATTTCATCAGTCCAGTTGCAATGGATGGACTGTGATGAACTGCCCTACTTGTGATTGTTTAGAGATTTTAAAGGTTTTATAACAATGTTTCAAATTTTTTGGCTAGTGCTACAAATCTATTCACCTTCGCAGCGCCAGCAGGCTACTTGCTGTGCGGCCCGCACACACACACATGCATGCCAAACAAGCATACACAAAAGTTTCAAGAGTGGGGGTGAAGTAGAAGATGGATACAAATTGATTAGTGTGATTTATGTTCGCGGAACGGATGTACAGGACTGAGCGGCGGTCATATTTTGTACTGCTATGCGGTACATCTAGTTAAAAGATACATTTCTGTACATTCAACTTGCTCTCTCCATGAATGGCTCTCTAATAAAGATCAGTGAGATTTTTAAATGCATGCTTGTTGCCGCCCCTCGAGTTGGGCCATTACATTGTTCGTGGCCAGACCCTTAATCTTTCACACACACACACACACACACACACACACACACACACACAGTGCATACTAAAAGCACATGTAACAGATACTGTGGTCTATCTCCTGTGGAGAAAGGGCTTTGATGATACTTCAAAACCATCTATGATTTGCAACTTGTGGCACATCTGACACTCCAACGGTGGCACAGTTTTGTTGGATTCCGGTCATGCTCAGACATGTCAAGCATGTGTGTGCGTGTGCGTGTGTGTGTGTGCGTTGCAGAGGCTTCACAGTGAGTGATGATGATGTGAAGATGATGATTGTGAGGATGATAATGTGAAGATGATGATTGACAGGTGATGTGACCTCTGGCGCTGCAGACTCCTCTCTAGGATCTCTGATCCCTACAACAGACACGGCTCTGACATCACCAGGAAGACATTCATGCCAATCAGGAAACAGGTTCTAATTGGTGTGCTTGAGACTTGGCTACCATAAGGATGCGGGAGGATAGTATTTCATACAGAACACATGGGAGTGATGGGAGTGATCGGGGTCAGATCAAGGTGGCGCTCTCTGATATGAGTCAAACCTTTCTATGGAGGATTAAAGTGTCATCGTTGCCTTTTGACATAAAGCAAAGCACTCTGTGAAAACAAAACCATGTGGTTGTATTTGTTCTTTGAAGATGTCATACAACTATTCTGATGAGCTAGATCAGATGGAAAACATGTTACAGTCTGAGGTTTATGACAGCTGGATTGAGTGAGTGCCTCTACAAACTACCAGCGGGTCAGTCAGTATTCAGTGCCATTTTTGAATTTACATTAATTATCCATGTGTTTCTTTTCACCGAGTTGTCCCAAACCAGAAGTGGCCACAACACCTCCTACAGAATGATACACTCATTGACCTAATTCCTGATCTAGTGACAGGTGACAGTGTATCACCATCATAAGTGAGGGAGTTGTGTGTTAATATTTGGCCAGATGAAGTGACAAAGTGTGATGTAGCCAAAATGTTTGATAATGACTAAATGCTTCTTTTATCATATTTTCTTTGGCAACAGCTTAATACAAAATGCAAAACATGATTTCATGTAAGTTGGTGTAATGGGCCTTTTGAACTATACTAACTTTGCCTAACTTTGGGTCATTTTGCAACTAACTCTATCTGAATTTGTCCCAAAGAGGGGAATTCAGTATGTTATCAGGTTTCATCTCATTCATCTCATTTGTGCCCACTGAAATTTCCTCCAGAAAATACCCTAAAGCTCCAAAAGCTGAAAAAAGAGTTTATGTTATTTTTGGCCCTTAAGTCTGTGGAGGACGTATCAAATTGTATCACCTATTTTCCTTCTACAGAGGCACATTTTTTAATCCAGCGATCAAAACGTGTTTATGTACTATTGACAACAATTCCTTGGAGAGCACTAGAATGAAATTGCCTGGCAGGCAGTATGGCTGTTGAAGAATGGTTCAGATATGTGATTGCTTTCAGGATTAAAGTAATGCCTTGCTGGAGTGACCCTGGGTGGGTTGAGGGCTGTTTTGTTGTCATGGACAATATAGGGATCCTCGTTGGCTTTTCACTCTGAGACAGCACAGCAAGTTCTCCAACCATAAAGGCCATTCAAAGAGCCCTCTGGCATTATGAGAACAATGGGAATAGAAATTAAAAGAAGACAATTTGCCCAGATGGCAATCTCATGCAAGCCTACTAACCTCCCTTTCACCCTCCCCCTGCCCCTCGATGGGTCTGGCGTCTCTTCCTATGGTCCTGTGGAGGCATACAGTATATATTGAAAGTAGCAGTGATGAACTATGCAGCATGACTCACCACATGAGCACACACACACACACACACACACACACACACACACACACACACACACACACACACCATGATGCCAAGTGCACAGACACACAGCAGTGGGTGGGCAAAGAAAACACGGCGACCCCAAAGCCTCTGTGATATTTCCCCTGAAATACCACTTACATAACCCAGCACACTCACCTTGCTTTTGTACTAAAAAAAAAAAGAAAGTACAGATAAAAAGACAGAGAAGACGAAGAAAAAATCTCTCTCATTCCTTCCTTTAGCAGCCAGTGATTACTCAGCACTGAATAGCCCTTGACTTTCTTCTTAAAAGGAAGCGATGGAAAGTGACTGCGGTCTGAGCTGAGGTATGTGGTTAAAATTTGAGTGGCAGCCGTATTGACATCATGGTGACTGAGGCCCGATAGCAAATGCAAGCCTGTTACTTAGAGCTCCATTGTAGTGGGTGACGAATGTGATTGAATTCAGACAGATTGAGAATTATGTGCTTGATCCAAGTTAAGGAGGGTACACAAACACATACAGTACACATACACATACACACACACACACACACACACACAGAAAAAGACTGTGTGAGAAAGCGAGAGAACTTATAGAGGGACTGTTTTAAAAAACCCAGCCTCAGCACAGCATAGTCTCCACTTTCACTTTTCTCTCAAATCACTCACGCTCATTCTCTCTCTCTCTCTCTCTCTCTATTCCTCTCTCTCTGTCTGTCTGTCTGTCTGTCTGTCTGTCTCACTGACACATGCTCAGTCTTCGCCTCTGCTCTCACACACAGCCTACCTTCATAACACACTGCGAATGATAAAGTGGTGCTGATTAGGCCAACGAGGAGACCAATCAGAGGTGTGAATGCGTGACTGGGCAGCAGAGGGAAGTAAAGCTGAGCCCTGGAGACTGATCTGAAACCAGTCCCAGCATGCCCCTCTCTACAGATAACAACTGCCGCCAGACAATAATAAGTCGTCAGTGGTTAAGAATTTTCTGTAAACTACATTATAAACTATTGTTGCTGTTTGCATAAGATTTTACTTCAGATGTTGAGTGAGCTACTGTATATGTGATGCCGTTTCTGAAGTCCATGGTGAAGCCTAACTAAGAAATAGATCTACAACCTGTCTATTTTAGATCCTTTGCCTGGTGTCTTGGTTCTATTGGTTTACGATATTAGGTTATTGTAAGACCTTGGGTATTAATGTATTAAGAATCAGAATCAGTGTATTTTTTAGTTTTTCTCAGTCGCTTTGGTGCATTTCTTGAATCATCATTAACATTTGCACAACAGTTAGTGCATTTCTCAAAACAATTAGAGCAAACTGTGCCACATTGTGGGTAACCTGCAAAATCTTGCTCAAAATGCTTTGTTTATGCCTCAAAAGCAAACGTTGAATATTTAATGTATACCAATGAAACTGTCAGTGCAATCAAAAGGACAAGTCCTGATGCCATTGGTTATGTCAAGATAGACAAATTGTTTTGTCTTGTTGTCAATATTACAGTTTACTCTGTAAGTATTTTCTAATGAACAATGCAACACACTATTTTCTATTTCAAAACTACAATGTTACACATTATTGTGTGTGGAGGGGGTTGACTGCAAGACAGTGGATATGTTTCAAAGTTTTTTTTTTTTTCTGTTGACAGACATTGGGACAGTACAAAGAAAACAAAGGCTTTTACAGCATAGTGCAAATGAAACTTCCTGTCTGTCAGGTCAACTAGTTATGACAGCTAGTCAACATATTTGCATGTAATGACACAAGCGATGAAATAAGGCCAATTTGTTTTATTTAATTATTTGGACTATTCAGCAGGGAACCAGTGTAGTGCATTTTGTCCAACATGACATAAGCAATTGAAAATAAATAATAATAATAAACATCAGACGTTTATAAAATATGTTGCATGGATGTACTAAAGCTTATCTGTTCAAAATGGGAAGAACATTTTCAAAGGCAACTAGGACTAGGATATTTGTTAGATATCTTGGCTATAATATGAACATTTTTACATTTGTTTTCAAATGAGTTTGATCTATCTCTATAGATCTCTAGATTTCTTCTTCATAGGATTTTTTTTAATTACCAATGAAGTGTATACGTAAATATTTGAGCATATACAGCCTGTGCCTGTATGCATGCTCAAATATTTAACACATTGCCATTTTAGGAACACATCAATGACTGCAAATGTGCCTCCAAATGTGAGTCTTTATTCTAGTCTCAGTGATACAAAGACATGATGGGAGGGAAGAGTGGGTATGCCTTTATTAAACGTGCAAAACCAAAAGTTCCAACTTTTAGATTTGAATCTCAAATAAATTAAGAGGTCTGGACCTTGATGACCTCATGGGGTTGATTCCCTTGAAGAACCAGTACTATAGAATAGAATAGAATAGAATAGAATAGAATACACTTTATTGTCATGCCTGCATGAAAATTATCTTTGTTCTCACTGGTAAGAGTAGTATACAACACATAGGAAACTTAGAGTAGACACATTAATTCCATTACACATAGACATACAGTATATCCACAGGATGAACACAGCACATCACATGTGCCCTCTCCCTCTAGCCCAGACACACATGCATACACAGCAGATACAAAATCCTTTTCTGAACTTGACTAGCTGTGCATGCTTCTTCTCAATGGGTGAAATGTCTTAAGTGGGGTTAACTGCCGAGTCATTTAGAAATATTTAATCAAATCCAAACAGGAACGCGTTTACGGAAGTCACCAGGAGTAAATCATGGATCCATTTCTCAGCCTGTCAGCATAAGTAAAAAAAAAGAAAGAAAGCAAGCGAAAGAAAGAACGATGGCGAAGAAACAGAGAGAGAGAGAGAGAGAGAGAGAGAGAGAGAGAGAAAGAGAGAGAAAGGAAACAACCAATTCAGCAGCCAGAAGTCTTTTTCTCTTCCAGCTGTCAGTCCCGTCTTCTGATCCTCTCCCTCTGTTTTTCCACCGTCCCCTGGGCATGTTAATGTGCCAAGCAGAGCTCGTGCTACAAAGGAAACGGAGCCGGTGCTGAAAGAGCATGTTTGAGGGGGATAAGAGAGTAACCAATGGGATAGAAGTCTCGAGCCAAGAAAACAGAACTTTTCTCCTTCGGGGGCTTTGCAAATTTATATATAGAACAACCTTTGAAAACAGCAGAACCGTGAGATAGCCTAACCCACTTCCTATCTTTACCTAAGGGCTGTTGCGAAAGGCAGGAAGGAGGAGGGGGCTAACGCTGAAGCAGTGCTGTTAAATGTTTGTGTTTTTTATGCTACAGGGAGAGAAGGCGTGAGAGACTGAGAATGAAAGCTTCACCACACCAGAGCGCTGTGTGAGTCAGCCAGAGCTGTCAGAGCAGGTTACACTGACACACACGTGCAGGTGCACATGCGCTAAAGCTGCAGACACATGCTGGCTTGAACACACAATTACGTATGCAGTCGTGAACATTATTGGCCACACGCATGAAAGGGTCTGTGATTTATAATACCAGGTCTATGTGGGACTTTTACGGACAGGGAGTAAAGATGAAGCAAGCCCAGGAAAATACGTGTTTTCAATATAACACACTATCAAAAGAAAAGTTCTTAAGCATTACAGTGGAATGGGTATTTCCAAAGATAAATACTGTTGTGATAATACATACTATTGTGATAATCACACACACATACACACACACACGTATGCATAGTGCATATTTATTGGGTAATGCTAATGAAAACCTAGGTCTTGCTAATGCAAGTAGGGTACAGGCAGTGTAAAGTGGTCAAAATTAGGTCCATCATAAATTCTACTTTTAAGTATCCAGCCTGATTATCATCAATCCTAAGTACTGTGGGGACATCAGATCTCCTTGTCCTATATAATAAAAGTGGATATTATGCTGGGACACCAATGCAACCTTGAGTGTAATTGAAAAGGAGGTTACAGTTGCCAGTGGCACCTAATTCAGAGGTGAGCAGAATTATGTCAGTGAACAGTAACACACCTGTCGTCATGTCCGCTATCTTATTCCAGGCGGTTTACTGATGTCCTATTGCTTTACTTCACCCCTGGTTTCTAAAATTAGTATTTTGCTGGTCTGTCTGCATTCTACTTTTTTGTGTAAGTAGTCAGAATAATTCACTACACTGAAAAAAACAGGTAACAGATCTCTGTGGGAGAAGTACTGTATTCTGAGTCAGATTTAAGTGTCGCTGGTAAGTAATTGAGCAAAGGATATCATAGCAGACACATCCATTTGCTTTCCAGGTGCCTCAAGTTCAGTTAATTAATTACAAATGTCATAAAAGCTTGAAAGGTTTTCCGATACTTGTCATCCTCTCCGATCCCAGAGCCCCACCCCCCACCACAGATACACACACACACTCACCTCACTGTTAAATAGGGTTTGGTTGATTTGGTTGAGAGAGAGAGACACTTCTGGATGAACGGATGTATGGAGCCATTCATTAAATGCCTTCTGACTGACAGAGGCTGCGAGCATGTTCAGCACCATGGACAGCACCCTGGAAGCTCAGAGACACAATAGCAATGGTTACCAGTGTAGAGGTGTCTATGTCCAGAGTTGTTTGATACCAGCCGGCCAAGTGAGGATTTTTTGTATCTAACCACATAATTTCCATCGCAGATATATCAAGACACTGATCTTTTTACTTACCATATTTAGGCTTTCTGACAGCTGCAACTGTTTGGACCTATTGAAGGAAACACAAAATGTCAGATTGACTGCACAATGTTGCATCCCAAAGTTCAACATCTGTCATCCTAGTCAGAGACTCTTATTACTATAGACTTATTCAGCATGTAATTCAGCAATAAATTCATAAGAAAAAGAAGATGAAGAACATAAATTACTTTCCATAACAGGCTGCTTCAGTCAGATTATATTAAAAAGGGAAGTAGTGAACACATAACTGAGAGACAGAGCCAAATCATTTTTTAGCTATTGTTTTTTTTTGTCAAAATGTAAAAGTTGTAAACTAAACAATGACTGCAATCAGTGTGTTATCCTTTTTAAATTACATATAAATGACACAGCAAATTAAGCAATCCATCCCTTTTTTTCTGTGTGTGGGATAATAACACACCTCATTAACCGTATATGGTCCCTTCCTGGAACAGTAAACCTAATTCCAGTGGTGCCAGCATTCCATAGCCCTAAATTGTAAACAGCCATTTTGCGTACCTGGGGGAGTGGGGTGGAGAGTAGGGAGGCGTGGAAAAGGAGAGGAGGAGGGGAGGAGATGAAGGACGAGTGGCTGAGGGATTGGCCTTGGCAGGGTGGAGGCCACACAGTGCCAAAGCTCTCCATCAGCAGGGATGTAGAGGTGTGGAGAGTTGGAGGGAAGACTGGGTTGGAGGCGTGAGGCCGCCCAGGAGGCAGTCCATCTTTGGGCCGAGTGTGTCAGGGTGCCCCGGGAGATTGATGCCTGTGCACTCGAGCAGCGACCGGCCGCTCCCACCTCCCACTGCCCTCTCTCATGCCTCAGAGACTGCCAGCGTGGGGAAGGGCTGCGCACCCACACACACATACACATGCATGCACATGCACATACACATACACGCACACATGCACATAACAGGCTAGTTACACACACACACACACGCATGCACATTACACACACATGCACATACGTACAAATATGCATACGCAAACATACATATATACATTTACATATGTATGAGTCGGCACAGGCACATACACAAAATTGTACACACAGCCACACACACACACACTGTCCTTGCATATGTATCATAACGATACTCATTTGCATGTACCCACACACAGACCCACACTAACATCACTCCTGAGAGTATATACTCACTTGACTGCTCCTGTGAGCAAACACCATTTGCAGTATGTCTTATAAAACCAGTATACGCACTGTGCACATGCAGAGTGAGGGTGACCCACTGCCCATTTTGGTCCAAATGTATGTCTTTGATGAAGTTGGAGATTGATCGTGATGAACTTTTCTCACTCATTATTTTTAATGAACAAAACCTTCTCATAATGTTAATTGCATCTTCCTCTCTTCCTTCAAATGGTGCAACCCCCAATTAAACGAGCAAATTCCAGGAATATGCCAAGGCATTCAGTCATGTGGCCTTTAGGGAGGTTGAGTTTGGGGTTTGACAAAGCAGGGAGAAAATAGGGTGCAAGAGGACAGAAAGGAGAGAGAGAGAGGTAGATAGGATAGACAGACAGAGAGAGAGAGAGAGAGAGAGAGAAAGAGAGAGCGTGCATGGCCTAGATTTGAACACAGCTGTATGAACTGGAAGAGTGCATGGGAAGTGGGGTCCTGGCTTTCCTCTGGTGCTGTGATACAAAAGAGTGTGGCCCACCCCGGGGGTTTTGGCTAACGCTTTGTTCAAACCCTCCTGAGGGGATACCAGCATCACCGGCCATCAATTATTTAAGAGCTTGTGTTCACGCTCATACAGTCACGCATGCATGCACAGACACACACACACACACACTTACATGTGGCCATACACCTCACCAACAAACGGTGCGGGAATGAAGTGTGTGGGTAAAGTTGGATGGATGTGTGTTGGGAAAAGGGGGTTGATGCGATGTCTCTGCCCATGTGCACACATGTTGACATGAGAAAGGGGGATGATAAACTGCATTAGCCGTGGTGTTAGGGAGACAGCTGGAGATGGAACCGTACGAGGGGCTCTGGAGATGGAAGCCAGTCAAAAGGCAGTAAATGTCATCCAGCTCTATCGCTCATCCACACCCCCTTAATCCCTCTAGGAGGATTATCTTCCGAAACACCTGGAAAGAGGTTTTGAGTTATATTCTTATCTTGATCATTTGATCATGTCTTTTTGTGTGTTCTGGTCTTTTCTTATTTGACACACATTTGAACCAATGATTGTGCATATTGTGTGTGTTGGCTGTTTGCCTTCTGTCTTTCTTTTAGTGTGTGTGTGTGGCAAAGGAAAACAAAGACACAAAACACTGTTTCATTTTATAGGAGGAACGTTTTACTGGAAAAAGCCTTTAAAAACATTATCCACTTGTCAGAACCCAACACTGTAGAGTGTAAAACATCAAACTGGAGATGGTGTAAGTAACATTACAGACTAAGTTACAGCAAATTGTCATCTTAAGTACATGTTTGTCTAACACAACACGGCTTGCAATAACAGTAATCTACCCAGATGTTTACTTGTCATTTCAAAAACTTACCAAGGAAATATTCATTTCCAGAACTAATACTGTGTATCAGAGTTAGCCACACAAATCTTCCAATATAACTTCAAAACGTCAACACTAGTGACTTGTAAAAGCTCTCTCTATATTGTAGAATGCTATGTAAAGTACCATTAACTGCTACATAAATGTGTTGCGATGCATTATTCAACACGCTGGGCTTTGCACTCTGTTAAAGTGAGATGTTGCACGTACCGCTGAGTGAGCGAGTGGAGCGGAGTCCAGCTAGGCTGAAAGCACAATCATTTCCCTCCGTGAGTGGACCACGGGCAGAGAGAGGCTATCAGGGCTCTCCGTACAATCACTGCAGCTTCAATCAATCCTCATAAAATCCAATCGCAGCCTGTCGTTAAACATGATTCCACTCTCTCGCGGGGCAACAGACACCAAGACGCTTTTTTTGACACAGTGATTTGTAATTTCACACGGCTGGAAACTACAACCACAAAAGAATATTTTATTGTATTATTTTTCAGGGTGTGTTTTCTCGGAGAGATCCTGATGAAAATGGCCCCTATTCCTATTCGGCTCCCAGTAGATGGAGAGGGCCCATTAGGTCTGAAACTGGACTGACCATGTTATTTGTGTAGCTGAACTATTACAGGATAGAGCTCCAGTGAGTCCACACCTAGATGACACTCAGGGCCAGATGTACGTACATTTGCGAACGTAGCGTTATCAGCGCCATGGACACACCGCAGATTGCGAACGCTGACAGACCCAAGTTTCCGTCGTATTTATCAATCGTTCTCTAAATAGCGATTCTGTTTTCTTTGAAATGTTCTCTTATTGACGCATTGAACTGCAATTTGGATTAACACCTGCTTTTACAAGGCGGAAGTATTTAGGCGCAGAATAGACGTAAGCTGTCAGGAGCAGTCTTTTACCGCGGAATACATAACTAGGCGCTCTTTACTCTTCCCCTCCCATCTTTTTACGCTAAACTCCCACTTACCCCTGGATCCTCCCATGAATGCATATGCATGACATGACAATCGCAATCTGCCACTTTCAGCTCCCGTGACAGGCAGTTTGCGCTTTTACATCATTGCGGCCTGTTTGTACATACCTCGCAATGATTTTACACGCACATTGCGAAACAAATACGCCTGAAATGGGCGCAAAAGCGTTAGTACATCTGGCCCTCAGCACCTTGAAATAAGATAGTGGCTTTCCTTCAAGTACTGGTCTGGAGTAGCCTTTAAAGCTCATGGCGAAATTGGTTCTGGCTGAAACTTTGAAAGAGTTTCTTCTACAGGAACTGAACTGGAACTCTAATAATAGGGTTCTTCTTCAGGAATCAGTTTAAAGCCATTCTATACAAATGCACGAATTAAGAAGGGCAGAAATAAGATACTCTTAGCTGCACCACTATGAGCTTGAATAATCTGGAGTTAGTAAAACAACACAGTTAAACTCACATTGTGTCTGTCATCACTGCTGATTATTAAATGGTTGGTGGGATTGTACACACCGGGGAGCATATTCATCAAATCATCATGATTCTATTAACACACCAAGCAGTGTTACATGCTCTGCTTAGTGCTTACCAAAAAGCATCTTCATTTGCATGGGCTCAGAGAAGAAGAAAAAAAAGCTTTTGTTTTTCTGTGCAACATTCCCACTAGTTTCCTGATTGCAAAGCCTGTTGTGTTGTTGAGTGATGAATAATACAAGCATCCAAAGTTCTCATTTACAAAAAGGCAGAAGTGGCCCAGTTACAGTATAGATCGAGTCACAAGGTCTATTGCTACAGGGAAAAGGAGGGCTTTTCAAGGTGCCTTTAACATAGACTGTTGAGTCGAAGGTGAGTTGAAAAGGGGAGGAGGACTCATATTCCCTTCAATAGATGCTCATAGAGCTGCTGAAATAGCATGCAAGACAGCAATGATAAAATGGTCAAGTGCCGACAATGACAATGAACCTGTAAACCGTTTTATAATGTGTATATAAATGATTTCCCCGGGGTTCCCCTGTGACCCTTTCACACTAGTGGCAGCGTGGCATTTGTACAGTGGCGCATCCCCGTGGCGACACCACGCTGACACACACACAGCACGCTGCAAACCAAACCCAACCAGTTCGAGGCGGCTAGGTCATGGGCATTATTGCAGGAGAAAATGAGTGATAGAAACACACACACACACGCGCTATGCGGCAATGCTGTGTACAGATGGCTCGTTAATTCCTCTAGCTCACACTGGGCCTGATCCCGCAGGACCCCCCCCCCCCACACACACACACACACACCCCCCAACCCCTCCATCCCACACCCCTCCCGAGTGTCATCATCATCACTTCACCCAGCAGTGTCTGGCTCGCCATCTTGGCATTCCCAAACTCAGTCCCCACCACCAGTGATTCACAACCACACACACATCACTCCAGATTACATGAGCTTTACAGCCAAACATTAATAAATGACTGAATACATTACAATATCTTCTGTTTTTTTAAAGTATGCCAATGGACTTCACGCTGAGGTAATATAATGTGCGTGAAGCAACATGCAATGTTTACATCTTTAGAATTATCCAGCTATATTCTATCATTTGAAGAGCATCATGATATATAACACAATGTTTTTAAAATGTTTTACAATGTTACAGCTGTTTATGTAGAGTAAGACACATTGTCAGTCTGGTGTACAAAATGGTCACAGATAGTCGAGAATGAACATTGAGTTTCCTCACATTCATTGACCCGCTCACCTCTGTGACTGCAATGTTATGAGCCCTAACAAACAAACAAACAAACAAACACTGTAAAAATCAAATGGACCACCCTCCTCGACAAACAAACATACAAACAGTAAGTCATCCCAAGCGCATGGTGATCTCACGCGGCGTGTGCAGGAAAGCGTGTATGGGAGCTGTCCGTATTGCTCTGCTGCTGACTAAACCAACATGGAGCCTGGCTGCTGTAGTGACAGCAAACAAGCATGTCACGGTTGGTGAGCAAAATACTGCACATTCACAGACTAGTACAGCGATATGTTTCTAAACATCCATACGTTCTTTTATATTACTGTCTGTTATTCTAAAGTTTCTGATGATCTAACTAAAGACCACACATTTTTGAAACAACAACAATCACCTACTGTACCTCTCATTAACTTGTCAGTAAAATCTATTGGTTTCAATTATTATGTCCCCAAGCTTTCCATATAACAACTTTATGTCCATCTGTGGCCTTAAATGTAAAAATGTATTATGTATTACAAATACTATGTAGATCAAGTACATATGATATTAAGGAAAAATATAGGAACTTCTATGTTAGTACATCACAATACAACTTAACAGGAGGTCACTGTTCATCACTTCACAGTCTGAATTGGGTTTGAGTAGCTGAAAGCAGCCGTCGCTAAGAAAGTTCTAAGAAAACCGGTCAGCACTGAGGCTGACCACTATTTAATAGGGAGAGCACAACAGCCGGGGATAAAAGTGGCTCTTGCTGTCCCTCTCAAAGCTAAGAACATGGCGGAGACACAACACATGCTGACGTTTCACACAAAAACTAACTTTAGAAATCTAAAAACACACTTGCTCTTACTCTCTACCAGTCTCTCACAGACACACACACACACATGCCAAAGCACGTGTGTGTCAGTGATAATTTCCATGACTCCTGCCACCCCAACATCTACCTTCCACAGCCTGAAGAAGCTCAAATGTCCTGATATACAGAAGTGCTGACGTCCTGCTGAGCTTTCTGAAAACTCAGTGCAGCACACTTGATGCGACGCTTGGCCCCCGTCTGGCCAAGATGCTGACGTGTGGCCGGCCATGAAGGCGCTAAGGAGGTCAGCGAAAGCTTAAGAACCTGAGATAGATCTCCCCCAACAGTCTCCACACACACACACACACAAAATACCACACGAGTACAGTCAGTAAAGATGTGCAATATAACATGAATATTCTTTATATTCGGAGTATATGACTTAACCGTTTCATATATACGTTTATATATTTGTATTTATATATATATGTATATATGTATCGATATCTATATAGCCTAAAATGTCTCTATGGGATATATGTGTAGAAAGATGAAATATTGGCTTTTCTTCCTGGTGAAAAGCATGTAGATAAATATATCTTAATCTTATGGAAGAGACTCTGAGAACAGATGCCCTCTCGGCCACTGCAAGTCCTCACCTAAATGGTACACAGACTTTCAGTACAGACGTTACTGTGTCCTTTCTCCCTCTAAGTCAACACGAGAAGAGGTCAAGCACCCCCTTTTAGTTCCTACATTTCTTTCCTTCCAGCAGTGTGCTGCCAAGTATGGTGCCTTTCCTCGACTTTTCTTCATAATCTTTTCTCCATCGTGTCTACAGCCCCACACAGCTCTAACAGGTGATAGATGCTAAGTCTTATCTTTCTTCCTTTGTAGTCTCCTCTCGTCTCCTCCCTCTTCACATCACTCACTCAGCTACTTCATAGGCTTGTAGTTGAGAGTAAAAATGGAATTAAAAGGGGGGAGGAAACAGCACCTTTTAAGAATCCCTTTCTAATACCCATCCATTTCTCCGTCTGGCTGTCTCTGCCCCTGTCTTGTCCTCTGTCCCATCTTAAGAGGTCAGAGGTCAACAGGCTAACTGCAGAGCGCTCGTCCAGCTGGCTGTCCCGGTCACCATCAAGACTTCTGGCCGGCCCTGGCCATGGTAGGAAATGTCATCACCACCACCAAAAGGGCTCTTCAAAAAAATGACACGACGAGCTGCCTCGTCAATGAAAAAGCTCTCTCCGCCTCAAAGCCAGGCGCATCACAAAAGGTCATCGTAGTCGAGGAGCTTGGAATGCTGACGGGACTTCCACAGACGGAAGAGGCGGAAGTCAAAGTACGTCTCGATCATCTCCTTACCTGTAGGGAGGGAGAATGCTTTCACTTTACTTTTCTGCACTTCAAAAAGAAATGAGAATACCAAGTAGGCCTACTTCTCATTTAAGTGCATGTTAATACAGTACATATTAGATTGGATACACTATCAATGACTCCACTTTGAAGGCTTAGCTTGGACGGTCCCACACGTGCCCCAAAAGAAATGTTACCCCACAATATAAATTTATTTAAACACTTTATTCTAAAAGCAAATAAAAAAATATATGATAAATAAAAAAATATATATCAACATATAATCAAACAAATATACTGTACTGATTGATATATTAAATAACATTATAAAATACACACTAGCTAAGAAATTTCAATGAAGTGTGGCTGCAAAGTGTAAGGGTGGGCCTGACACACAGTCAATGGTTATTGACAGTGAATGTAACTGAGGGAGGCTGATACTAATAAGAGGGAGGTGTATGTGTGTGTGTGTGGGGGGGGGGGGTTCAATCAATCTCCTGAGAGGACAAAATAGCTAGGAACAATAATGAGATTTTAATTGTGGAATAATGACTGCTAAATCAATAAAGCCACCGGGAGGACAGGTTCAATGTCCAATGTTCAATCTCTCCATTCTCACTCAACTGCAACTTGCACATGTGCAGAGTGTGTGCATGTGTGCCTGTTGGATCTACAAATGTTAAGTTTACAATAGAGAGTGTAAGTTTACATTTAACGGTGTATTAAAGAGTGTGTGTGTTTGTTTGTTTGTGTTTGTTTGTTTGTGTGTGTGTGTGTGTGTGTGTGTGTGTGTGTGTGTGTCTTTGTGGGTCTGCATGTAGGTGTGTGTGTGTTTCTTTCTTACCCTGTGCCGACAGCTCCAGTGGTGACTTAAACTCAATGGCATATGGCCTCATCAGTTTCTTCAGGTTATGGAAAAGCTGTTGAAGACAGAGAACCTTAGAAGACTTCTGCATATGGCTTTCCACATGCTCATCATCATCATCATCATCATCATCATCATCACCACCATCACTGAATAATAAAGTTGGCTACTGACGCCCAGTAAGAAACACCAACTTTTCTTCAAATGCGATGTGCTAAGCTAAACCAGACACAAGCACTTTCTATATCAAAACACTTCAGATGTTCCACTTCATTAACCTCTTTTGCCAGAGGTTGTTTGGGAATCTTGTCCTGACCCAGTTTAGCATGAAATAGCTCTCTGCAGCAGACTGGGATGTTAGACACAGTAATGTCAAGTTCCCACTGTCTTAGCCCAAGCAGACATCAGTAGCGAGTGAGTGGTGCTGCCTGCAGTGCGGTCCCTCTCCACAAGTCAGCTCACACGCCCTGTCAGCACTAGCTTCTCACCCAGAGGACACATCTCCTGCGTCAGCCAAGCCCAGAGCAAAGTAATGCGTGGGTGTTAATCTGTGTGCAGCTGTGTGTGTGTGTGTGTGTGTGTGTGTGTGTGTTTGTGTGTGTGGAAGGGGTTGAGCAGGGTGTTTTGACTTTTTAGATATATATTTATTTTGCCCAGTGATGGACAGGAGCTGAAATATCTGAGGGCATTGCCCGAACACCAGGCCGCAGTTGTCAGAGCATGTTACCTCTCCTCTTCTCTCCCTCTTTTCTCTCTCTCTTTCATCCTCCTTTCCTTCACCTTCTCCCCCTTCTTTCTCTCTGTATACCGGTATATCTCTCTCTCTCTCTTCATTCTCACTCAACTGCAAACCACTAGAGACCCTGCTGCACCCAATGACTCCACACTTCCAGGAACCTGGCCTTCACCCCCCTACCCCCCTCCCCTTGCTTTGCCATTAAAGCCTCAGCATGCTCCAGCAAGCCCAAGCATGACTAATCAATACCTGAGCGCTCCCGGGGGCGAGAATACAGATCGCTGACTGAAGGCGTTTCACCTGCACTGCCAGGTAAGATAAACACACCATCAGACCCGCCAGTGAGAGACGAAAACTGACCACTGTCTCATTACATGAAGACTTCTATTTCCCCTCGGGCTCTTAATCCACTGGCACTGACCATGCGCTTGGCTAACAGACTGACACTGAGGGCCGACTGACCATGGGCATGGCTAACAGACTGACAATGAGGGCCAGATGTACGTACATTTGCGAACGTAACGTTATCAGCGCCATGGACAAACCGCAGACTGCGAACGCTGACAGACCCAAGTTTCCGTCGTATTTATCAATCATTCAATCCTTGGTGTAAACTGCGCCTTTCTCTGCCTCTCTCCGCCCATAAACGCAATTTACGAACGTCCACATCTGAATGGCAGAGCCTACAAGCGCAGTTGAATGAAGTTAACTGATGACAACTGTGGCAGGATAACCGATGGCGGAGTCAGGGAAGATGCAAGTTTCCAAAAAAAAGTATTTTGTTTATTTTTTTTTATTTTTCCAAAAATATTTTTTCTAATACGTGCAAATATTTACAGTGTCAAGATAAGAAAAAATGCAAAACAAAAACTGTTCAAAAGAAAATAAATAGGCATCAAGTTGCCAGGCTATATCTCAAAAGACCCTGCACACTTAACCAGTCCACAATTCTCAATTACAGTTCTCTCTCTCTGCACAGACTCCTTGCAACTGAGGCCATGGGGCCTAATACAGCCTTAGGCTAGCCGTAGCCCCTCCCACTAGATTGCCCCATTGCTAACAAAAATCAATTAACCAAATAATCACACAATAATAATCAAATAATAAACCAAACAAGCAAACAGCAAATATAGAAATACATACAAAATGTTTCCCCCACCAAAATCACATTTGTAAAGAGAAAAACCCATATTAGTGATAAACACCAAAACACCCCTGTAATAATGGTTCCCACCACCAATCACCCGCGAAACCCCTCTATTTCAACCTAGTGGAACATTCCCTCGGCTTCCCCGTTAAACCAGGAAGTTGAACCGGAGTTCGGGACGGTGGTGAGTTAACTGTTTACGGAGTTGTAATTACAAAGGTTTAACTAAATAAATGAGAAGTTTGACAGCCAGTGTGGGTATTTTCATTACTTGCTACCAGAAGACATTAATACAGATGGGAGATGTAAATGACAATGTATATAGTTTGAGTAATGTGAATGGAGTCATGCACAAACATTTGCTACTTAAGAATGCCGGTAGGCCTTTCCCTGCACCTTAAACAACAACGCATGCTAGCTGGCATTTATGGTGAACGGTGGTAAATGACATTGTGAATAGAAAACCAGGAATACAACAGAGCAAACGGTAATGACAGTGATATTACACGGAGAACAGCGGCAGGACAGTTTGAATGTTAGCGCCGGCGTTTGGCTGGCTGCACGCTGCGTGAGCACATCACGGCTCAGTCCGTGACATTTCCCCCCCCTTCTGGAGATGCCCCCTGTGGCATCCTAGACAGGAAGTCCGCTGTACAGTTCAACTTTCCAGCCCTGTACAAAACATCAAAGTCAAATGGCTGAACTGCCAAGAACCACCGTGTGATCCTTGCATTGGAATCCCTCATTTGTCCCAGCCAAGACAATGCTCGGTGATCAGTCTCTAGGACAAATTTGCGCCCCAGCAAATAGTATCTGAAGGAGTCCAATGCCCACTTAATTGCCAGACACTCCTTCTCTACCGTGGAGTAGTTGCATTCCCTCGGTAGCAGCTTACGGCTAATGTAAGCCACAGGCTGGAGTTGTCCATTGTCCCCCTGCAACAGAACAGCACCCAACCCTCTCTCTGAGGCATCGGTCTGCACCGTAAAAAGTTTCTCAAAGTCTGGGCTGAGGAGCACAGGCTCCTTGCACAAGGAGTCCTTCAAGTCTTTAAAAGCTGCCTCACACTCCTCAGTCCATTCAACCTTATTTGGCTGACATTTGCGGGTCAGCTCTGTCAGCACAACAGCTTTCTCAGAAAAGTTTGGAATAAAACGTCTGTACCAACCCACCAGACCTAAAAAGGACCGCACCTGTTTCTTGGTGGTTGGTCGCTCTGCAGCCATGATGGCCTCCACCTTCCCTACTTGAGGGCGGATGACACCTCGGCCCAGCACAAAGCCAAGGTAGGAAGTCTCTTCCTTGGCCAAGGCGCATTTGTTCGGGTGGATGGTCAGGCCCGCCTTCTTCACCAAGGAGAGGACATGCTGCAGATGACGCAAATGCTCCACCCAGCTGGCACTGTAGATGACGATATCATCAAGGTAGGCGGCGGCAAAGCCTTCCGTCCCCCTGAGGACTCTGTCCATCAGGCGCTGGAATGTGGCTGGCGCTCCATGCAACCCAAATGGAAGCACGGTGAACTGAAAATGACCAAACGGCGTCCTAAAAGCAGTCAGCTCCTTGCTCTCCTTTGACAAAGGCACCTGCCAGTAACCTTTGCAAAGGTCAAGGGTGGTCAGGAACTTTGCCTTGCCCAGGCGCTCCACCAGATCATCAATCCTTGGCATGGGGTAAGGATCAAACTTGGCCTGGGTGTTGACCTTCCTGAAGTCCAGGCAGAACCGTAGGCCACCGTCCTTCTTAGGAACCAGGATGATTGGGCTGCTCCACTCACTGAAGGAAGGCTCGATTGCCCCAAGCTGTAGCATCATGTCCAGCTCCTCCTTCAGGACAGGCAGCAGGCGTTCTGGTACCCGGTAGGAAGGTTGTCTCACAGGCTGCTCGTCCTTCAGCACAATCCGGTGCTCCACCAACGCTGTCCGTCCTGGTCGCTCCACGAAGAGATCTTCAGGTAAGATGTGACTGAGCTCACGCTGTCGACCCTCTGGCAGATGACTCAGATCCAACTTGCTCTTCTCCTCCCGACCAGGTAAGTACTGCTCGCTGTACTCCTCCTCCTCCTCGACCGCTCGGATTAGCATTGCAGAAACTGCCGGCTCTGGTCTCTCGCTCCACTTTTTTAACATATTAACGTGGAAGACCTGGTGTTTCCTGCGCCGGTCTGGCATGTGGACTTCGTAGGTCACCTGTCCCATCTTCCTGGTCACAGAGTAGGGCCCCTGCCATTTCGCCAGCAGCTTGTTGTCTGAGCTTGGCAACAACAGCAGGACCTTCTCCCCAGGCTGGAAACAGCGGGTACGGGCTGACCGATCATACCACGCCTTCTGCCGACCTTGCGCCCTCTGGAGGTTCTCTTGAGCCATAGCAGTTGCAGCTGCAAGCTTCTCCCTCATCTTTAGGACGTAGGAGATGATATCCGTCTTGCCCGAGGTTTCTCCTTCCCAGGTCTCCTTCAAAACATCCAGTGGACCTCGAACCTGATGTGCATACAGGAGCTCAAAGGGTGAAAATCCCGTCGATGCCTGAGGGACCTCCCTGTATGCGAACAGCAGGTAAGGTAGCCACTGGTCCCAGTCCTTTCCAGTGTCATCCACAAACTTCCTGAGCATGTTCACAAGGGTCTGGTTGAACCGCTCAACTAGTCCATCTGTCTGTGGGTGGTAAGGAGTGGTTCTGACTCTTTTTATCCCTAACAGATCATACACTTGTTGGAGGGTTCTGCTCATAAAGTTGGGGCCCTGATCTGTTAGGACCTCACGGGGAATCCCTACCCTGGAGAACAGGTGTAACATGGCCATAGCAACCTTTTTGGCAGTGACCTCTCTCATCGGGAAGGCTTCTGGGTATCTGGTTGCATAGTCACAGATAACCAAAATGAATCTGTTCCCAGACTTGCTCCTCTCTAGGGGTCCAACTATGTCTATCCCTATCCGCTCAAAGGGAGTGTCAACTACTGGTAAGGGAATCAAAGGGGCATGGGCGAGGCCTTTGCCTCCAGATAGCTGGCACTGGGGACAGGACTTACAAAAGCTCTTCACTTCTCCATATAGCCCTGGCCAATAAAAACGCTTGCTTATTCTCTGCAGTGTTTTCATATAAGCTAGGTGTCCAGCCCATGTATAGTGTGACCTAGCTCCAGCACCTCCTTCCTGAATTTGTGGGGCACCACTAGCTGAAATCCCTCCTCACTCTGCCTGTAAAGGAGGTTGTTCTGCAAAATGTAGCCCTCCTTCCCAAGTGCAGGAACAAAACAAGAACCATCCTCTGCTTTTTTAAATAAGGACCTCAGGGTGGGGTCTGCACGCTGTTCCTCCGCAAGATCCCCTTTAAGGGTGAAATCAGCCTCTGTCAAACTGGGGGAATCCACATCTGACTCTGACTGTAGGTGAGAATGCTCTAAAATCTCCCCAACTGTTTGTCTGCGCCTCTCATACCTCTCTTCCCTAGTGTATGAGGGCTGTACTGGAATATCATCCTCATGATAGGGCAATTCAGACAGGTCTTCTGGCTGTTGCTCCCTGGCCATAGCTCTAGTGACTACACCACACCAAGCAATCTTGCTCACTAGTTCAGGCAGTACAGGAAGATCCTGCCCCAACAACACTGGATAGGGGAGCTTTGGGACTAGCCCTACCCTAAGTAGGTATGTCTGATCACACACTCTAATATAAACATCTGCTGTGCTGTGCTCGCTCTGATCACCATGGACACAAAAGACAGTAAGCTTGTCATTGAAGTTCTTGAACTCATGGGGGACTAGATCAGCTTGCACCAATGTCTGTGAACAGCCTGTGTCTATGAGAGCTGTGACCAGCTTGCCATTAAGCTCGATGGTAATAACAGGGTCCCTGTTCTGCTGGGTCTTAAAGGGTGGGGTGGGGTTGGGAACATAGCACAGGTGGGTGTACTTAGACTTCCTGAGGGGGCAAGAGGGGCTCTTATGACCTTCCCTACCACAATTAAAACATGATATGCCTTGGGGCTTGCCACTATCTGGGGGAAGGGCCAATGTGTTTCTATTGTGGCTAGGGGTAGCATCAAAACCCACTCCCCTACCAACACCAACAGGCTTACCCCGGGCTTGTCTGTCCAGCATCCCAGCATAGCGGTAGCTCCTGGGGCCTCTATGTGCTGCGACAAAGTTCTCCACCAGTCTGGCTGCCTCGGCTGCAGTTGCTGGGTTGTGCTCTTTGACCCAGGTCTTCACCTCTGGATAGAGGACTCTGAGATACTGTTCCAGCACCATAGTCTCCATGAGGTCCTCCTTGCTGCTCCGGTCATACTTGACCCACTTGCAGAAGAGATCCTTCAGCCGGACGTAAAGCTCTTGTGGCGTCTCCTCCGGGCTGGTCTCCAAGGCTCTGAACTGCAGGCGGTAAGTCTCTGAGTTAATCTCATACTTTCTGAGCACTGCTTCTTTTAAAAGATCATAGTCCAAAGTGCTCTGCGGATCCATAGCAACAAATGCACTCCGGGCCCTGCCAGTCAGGAGCGGAATGAGATGAATGGCCCAGTCATCCTTTGGCCAGTCAAAGACTGTGGCGAGACGCTCAAAGGTGGTTAGGTAGTGCTCGATGTTATCAGAGTCTTCCAGCTTAGCCATCTTTGGTTCGTAACCTCTAGGTCCTCTGCTGGGGGTTGATGGTGGCTCATAGGTAGGCTCCTGTGGGTCCGGTGGAAGCGGTGTAGTGCCCCGTTCCCGAGTTACCTCCACATCCAGCTGTAGCTGAGTCACCTGATGGGTGAGGACTTGGAACTGATGGGCTTGCCTGGATGACTCCTTCTCCAGCCGCTCATCTCTGGCCCGTTGCACCTCCATAAAAGATTCGAACATCTTTGCCATCCGGTCGATAGCAGGAACAGTTGCGGCGGGTTCTGGAGTGGGCTCAGTAGGCTCAGTGTCGCCCCCTATCGCTCCATTTTCATCCGCCTTCTTCTTCTCCCTTCTGTTGGACATCTTGGCTGGTTGTAATACTTCACCTCCGCCTGACTCCTTATCCCACTTCTGACACCAAATGTGGCAGGATAACCGATGGCGGAGTCAGGGAAGATGCAAGTTTCCAAAAAAAAGTATTTTGTTTATTTTTTTTTATTTTTCCAAAAATATTTTTTCTAATACGTGCAAATATTTACAGTGTCAAGATAAGAAAAAATGCAAAACAAAAACTGTTCAAAAGAAAATAAATAGGCATCAAGTTGCCAGGCTATATCTCAAAAGACCCTGCACACTTAACCAGTCCACAATTCTCAATTACAGTTCTCTCTCTCTGCACAGACTCCTTGCAACTGAGGCCATGGGGCCTAATACAGCCTTAGGCTAGCCGTAGCCCCTCCCACTAGATTGCCCCATTGCTAACAAAAATCAATTAACCAAATAATCACACAATAATAATCAAATAATAAACCAAACAAGCAAACAGCAAATATAGAAATACATACAAAATGTTTCCCCCACCAAAATCACATTTGTAAAGAGAAAAACCCATATTAGTGATAAACACCAAAACACCCCTGTAATAATGGTTCCCACCACCAATCACCCGCGAAACCCCTCTATTTCAACCTAGTGGAACATTCCCTCGGCTTCCCCGTTAAACCAGGAAGTTGAACCGGAGTTCGGGACGGTGGTGAGTTAACTGTTTACGGAGTTGTAATTACAAAGGTTTAACTAAATAAATGAGAAGTTTGACAGCCAGTGTGGGTATTTTCATTACTTGCTACCAGAAGACATTAATACAGATGGGAGATGTAAATGACAATGTATATAGTTTGAGTAATGTGAATGGAGTCATGCACAAACATTTGCTACTTAAGAATGCCGGTAGGCCTTTCCCTGCACCTTAAACAACAACGCATGCTAGCTGGCATTTATGGTGAACGGTGGTAAATGACATTGTGAATAGAAAACCAGGAATACAACAGAGCAAACGGTAATGACAGTGATATTACACGGAGAACAGCGGCAGGACAGTTTGAATGTTAGCGCCGGCGTTTGGCTGGCTGCACGCTGCGTGAGCACATCACGGCTCAGTCCGTGACAACAACATTAAAAAGAAGGTAGGCTATGGAAAATTGGTCAAATCTAGCAAGTAGGAAAGTTTAAGTGAATGACGTGAAAGTGAAAGTAAGACATTCG
>NW_027468848.1:34283256-34408256 GCF_046254945.1 Alosa pseudoharengus
ATGCTGGGGAAAAAAGCTGAAGGTATGTTTTTGCAAGAGTTTTGCTCTTTTGTGTGTGTGTGTGTGTGTGCGCGCCTGCCTGTGAGGTATGTGTGCAAGTGTGTATGTGTATGTGTGTGTATGTGTGTGTGTGTGTGTGTGTGTGTGTGTGTGTGTGTGTGTGTGTGTGTGTGTGTGTGTGCCTGCCTCAGTGTGTGTGTGTGTGTGTGTGTGTGTACAGTACTCGTGAACTCACTGTCTCTGGAGTCGTGCAGCGAGTCAGGCTTGATGGGGGTGGGGTCACTCCAGGAGCGGCTGAAACTCTTGGCTTTGCGGTCGGCAAATGCTGATGGAGTGAGCAGCAGCAGCAGCAGCAGGAGGAGGAGGAGGAGGAGCATGAGGAGGAGGAAGAAGCAGGGGGAGGCAGGGGAGAGAATGTCACTCTGAACCACACACACACACACACACACACACACACAACCACACACATAAACATACTGACATGCACTGCCTAACGTGCCTAAAGCAGTCTATTCTCTCTCTCGCTCTCTCTCTCTCTCTCTCAATCTTTCTTTCTCTCTCTCTCTTTCTCTCAGACATATACGCACACACACGCGCGCACACACACACACACACACACACACACATTTCTCACACATCCATTTCTCTAAAAAACATCCCGCTGTCAGCCCTTGTCAAAATGAGAGCTGAAATGACGGGTCCTGTTCTGTCCTGCCAATCCAGCTCTGCCATCAGAGGGAGACCTGAACGCCACCTGGACCTACCAGAACCGGACTGGTGAGGCTGCCGACCACTGAAGTGCTGCAGTGCATCTCAGCAATAAGGTTATCAGTCCCTATAGAGCCCCTATCAGCTCTTCACTACAGAAAGGCTTTAGGAGGAGATAGAGGCTCTAAAGCCAATCCATAGCTTTCATGTGTTACTTAATGTTTGGGGGACATGCCCATATTCTAGACCCACTGCAGCCTTCAGGGTCTAGGACTCAGTTGTATGCAGGTGCATAAAGGGGCACTTGCATAAAACTACAAAGGGCTCCTAATGCCAATGCCCAGTGCTTTGAAACATGAACAGGATGGAGGCTGGTTATGTTGGTGGAGCCTTCATTACACTGATTGCATTCACTTTTGGCAGTACCTCCAGGAATTGGACAGGTTTTTTTTTGTCATTGGTAACCAAAGGTCACGGCTGACTGGGCTCAACAACAGATTGCTGTCAAGGGGACAACAACTGATGCTTGTTGTGCCAGAGAACACGGACATGCCACAGTGACACAAACAAAGTTTAACACAAAATTCATTGGACAAACTGCAGAGAAAGAAACACACACACTCTCTCACTCACTCACTCACTCACTCACTCACTCACTCTCTCACACACACAACACATTTACTAATACACACACAGTGACTCACTCTGAACTTTTATCCTACGGCTTCCCACCATGCGCAGGTGTTTCCGGAAGTTTCTGTTGCAGACAGGAGTTTCAAAGAGGGTGACAGAGAATAGGGAGAACACAGTACAAAAGAAGGAGATGAATGACAGACATAGAAACAGGGAGGGAAAAAAACACAATAAGTTAAAAACTTTTCAGACCAGACAACAGTGAAAACAACAGAAGGCTGGAAGAGTGTTTGAAGTTATACAATAAGAATACCAAGTGTCTCTTAGCCATTTAACACACTCATATCCCTACACAAATTAGGATTAATTTCACCATAACTAAAGGGATTTTTTAAACATCCTGCAAGTCTGTCCTGTAAACATCAGCGCACTTCAAAGGATTTAATGAGGGCAGCGTAGACCTACAGCAACTGTGTACAAAACGGGACATTTCTGGAACATCCAGAAGAACGCTCAAAAAATTAAATCTGTCAGTTTGGAGGTCTGATTCTATTTTTATCTTTTCAAGCTGTGTTGTACACACATTATTAATCACCTCACTCTGAACAAGACAATCTGATTGATTACTGAACCTTAACAGATATGACACCGATTCAGCCAAACGCGTGAGTCACCAGACACAACACACATTGATTCACCAAGCTGTGATGAATGTGTTCATTCCAAGAAAACGTGTGCTTAATCGATAGGCTTCTCCATCATAGGCAACAGCCAGGCCTGCATATTGCTTTAGGCTGCATCCCAGCTCTCTCTTTGAGGACTGAAATATGAGCTTGACTCATATCCATGCGATGAACAAACGGATAGGCAGCGGAAAATAAATTCAGAATAACAAAACAGATTCATGACCCCCTCGTTTTGTGCCACGTGCTTCTGAGAAACTCTGCCTTTCTTCCACAACACCTTCCCCTCCTACTCACTTTCTCTTGCCTGCCCTCCCCTGCCATCAACCCCCTCCATCCCTTCATCGCACAGCTGGGCGTCAGGTAACCATGGCAACGTGCACACTCGCCTGGAGGATCAAACGATAGCGGCGAGAGCAAAAGCGCAAGACTGTCCTCGTCCTCGTCTCAACCCGACCGCGTCACAAAGCAGGGGGAGATGAGAGGCCAAAGTGGGACAAAAATGAAATAATGGATGTCGTCCCAAAAGCGCCGCGCTGTATAATTCATGTGGATGGTGCTTACTCGGGTGTCTGCCCTCCCTGAACTCCAGAGGAGAAGCGTGGTCATGAAGCCAATTATGCAGACTACGAGCAAGTGCTTCAGTGAGATGACACTTGAGTGACACTTTTCAGATGTTACTGGTCGCACATGACAACAGGCAAGAGTGAAAAAATAGTAGTAAAAAATCATTTTATGTTACATTCTGTCTCAGTTGCACCTAAGGAAAACATTTCAACACTCATTTTTGAAATATTTTGGATATTTTGGATTTTATGAGTTGTATCTCCTGGGATACGTTGCCCTATTACTAAGGTATAAAAATAATCAAATTGGTGAACTTTTCCATTTCTCATTTGATACATAACTGATAAAATCTTGCTTTCCTTCATCATTTATGTGATAAATACTATTTTTTAAATGGATTTCATATTATTTTTATCAAATTCTACTATGTAGTATGGAGATGACATCTCATCGGATGTTCTGAATTTACGGGCTTTTGCCGTTGACAGGTGCTTAAACTTTTTCGCAGAAGTACACACAAAGTTATTAAATGAGATAACTTGACAATTTGTCACTATTTGTGTACATTAATTTGGCTTTTCTTTTTGATTTACCAAAATGGCAGCAAAATAAAGCCTGTATATACTCAAACAGTGTTATTCTATGTGTATAACAAGGGAACTTTGCAGGGAGCCATCCATACCAAGACCTTAACAGTCACAGCCCACTCAGGTTTCGGTAATAATCTAATTCACATTCTCCTTTGAGAACTGGATTATAAGTCATAACATTGTAACCATCCAATGTAGACTTAAAACCTATTTTATACAGTCTAAGGTTAAAATCAGCTATGGCATGATCAAGCGATTATATATGCTCATATAGAACTTCACAGGTCTATGTGTGGCCATCCAGTGAAAACTGTTTTGCTTACCTTGAAGTGGAAATGGCTTAATGTAAACTGTGGAGTAAGTCATCTTGTCTTACAGTCAAAAATAAGTGTGTTAAACTATCATTAGGTTGGCAAACATTGGAAAATGCATTATTAGCAATAGCTGATCATAGGATTAGTAGTTCCTTCGATTGGAAGTTAAATGTATACATATTGTAAACATATGTGTAATAATGTATTTTTGTTGTTTTTCTATTAGTTTTTGTTTTACACAAAATTAAATGTTGCACGATCACGATTCACACCATAGCTGGTCAGCCTAAGGCCATGCCTAAAACACTTTATACAGATTTTTCCAGACATCAAATGGGGAAATTAATGGGGAACTTACATTCAGTACCTGACCCCTTAGGGAGGTAGGTGGTGACTGTTGAGTTCTATAAGTGACTGCTCATTGGTTAAGCTGGTTGGCCTGCTCACTTCAGTAAATATGCCCAAATGTCCCTCAATTTAAGCACTGCCACCTAAATTCCTTAGCTTTTTTAGGCATTTGTTCCATCGCCTCTTCTTCCTCCTCCTCCTCAGCAGAACTATTCACAGTCTCTAGTTCTAACTCTCAATTCTACCTGATTATCCTCATCTTCATCACTAGTGCCTATGCCTGATTATCCTCATCTTCATCACTAGTGCCTATGCCTGAAGAGTGTTCAGGGATCTCCTCTATCACGCTCATTCTCTCGCTCTTCTATTCATCTTTCGGTTGCCATAAAATGAGCTAACTGTGATAACCTGAAGGGCAATATATGGTTGTACTGTCATAATGTACATACCTGTACATGATAACATCTCTTTTTGCAGTGTATATTAGCATATCTTCCTGTTTGAAACTACATTTTGAATACTACACAGAATACCCATTGACCAAATTTTATACCCTAATCTGTCAACGTATCCTGGGGGATACATACATTTCAAAGTTACTAAACTAACTCCACAAACACAGTTAGGCTTTTTTTTCTTTATCAATATATTTAGACAATAGTCATAATCAGTTATATGAGTTAATATGATTGATTTGTTGAAAATAACTATGATTTATATGTAATTACTCACCACTTGGTTAGCATGTGCGCTACCGCTGGCGGCCATTTTGATTTCTGACCAAGCTAACTACATAATGACAAACAACCTGAACCAAGTCATGTGACCTAGAGACTGATAACAGACAGGACTTTTGATCAATCATAACTTGATTTGGAATTTCTTTTAGAAATGCCCCCCACAGGATGTTAAAAAGTATGTATCTCCTGGTGCACGTTGCCTGTTTAAGGGTTAAGAAGCACTTACACACACACACGCCTCTTTTTTTTAAGTTACATACTTCTTCAATGTGATGAAACAGATGTGTGAGCAGAGTTGGGATGAGTAGCTGTCTGGCTCGTGTCCAAAAACCGAGTTGGCAGATCATGTGAACTGCGCTTTGACGGAGGAAAGTCAAGCCAACCACAGACGTGGAGATGTGAGACACGAGTAGCCCAAAATAGGCGCATGACTCACCGAGAGATCTCAGTGAGCGGTGCAGGTTGATCAGCACAGATATTTTCATCATTATCCTCCGTCATTCTTAAACTCTCTCGCACTCACTCTTTCTTTGTTCATTATCAGTCTGCTTGTCATGCAGCTTGGTTTAAATTCGTCCTAACCACTGGGTCTTTTGACAGCTTATTATCAAGTCTCTGCCAACGATAAACCAATTCAGCGGACCATTTGATTTATGAACAATACAAAACATTGTTGAAGATTATTATTTTATCTCCGTTTTCTATACATCCTCATACAGAGTCGGGTTTGTGGGCGTCAAGCACAAAGTCCAAATGTCATTGGTAAGGACTAACGGTCATTTTCTCCCATGGCTGACCTATATGGGGAGACTTCAGAGGGCATATCAGCTGTTATTTACACACATAATTAGGTTTAAGAGGGCCCATACCTGCACTTAGGAGCTATAATGGGGTTGTTTATGACCACCCCTGGTCAATAAAGAGAAACCCAGAGGAGGTCGTATTTGCAGGGGGAACATGGTAGGCTATACAGCTATGTGTAGTCCAGAGCCTATGAGTCTCAATGTGGGTTTCAATGATGCTAAAGCTATAGTGTAGTTTGTGTCAAATAGAGTTCCTGATGATACTATTATCAGTAGTGCTGTATAATCCTTTTGGGCTTGATTTGGGCTGCCTTCCAATCTGTGACACACGTTTTCATGCGCTTGGTCTTGCCGTGACGCAGGGCTGTCTCTGAGGAGCTGAAACAAAATCAATTAGGCGCTCCAATCATCTGGTCTGACTGGCATGGAGCCAAGAGTCCCCTGCCACGCGGTAGTATAGCAATATGTCAGCTTCCTCCCCCTCCTCCTCTTCCTCCTCCTCCTCATACACGTGACAACACAGCTCCACTGCAGTCCGTGCAGCAACCCTCCCCCCACCAACACACACACACACACACACAGACTAATACACACACACACACACTAACACCGACCCCCCCCCACCCACACACAAACATACAAACATTAATTTACATTTGTAAATGGAAACATAAACACATATCCAGACACCCTTCCACATGAGTGCATGTGCAAACACACACACAAAACTACAATGCTCCTTCTATCATACCCTTCCTCCACACAAACAAACACACACAATACACACACACAGACACACACACACAACCACACACACACACACATACAGAGTGAGAGAGTCCGGTAGTTCCACCCACACACTATCTCCTCCTCAGTGGCGAGCTGCAGTGGGCTATTGATGAACACAGTCACATACAGCTGCGTGGCTCAGTGGTCCACACTGATTAAAACTGTCACACACACCACTGCCTGCTGTCACACAGCACCGTAGAATGATGGAAGCCACCACACACTGTGCTCCCAGGACACACATGCACACACACACGCACACACACACACACACACACACACACACACACACACACACACGCACACACACACGCACACACACACATAGAGTTAGTGACACTCTTTTACAACACAACATACTGAGGATGAAGACTGGGAACAAGAGAACTATCACACAAAATGGCACAACTGCCAACTGCCACTCAGATCACCCTCTTCACTTAAAGAATAGTCTTCCTTTCAGTCAATTATGCAGGGTAAAACGTATTTGCCAATTACCGGAGGATTTTAAAAGAAATATGAAGTTAATGACTGATAATTTCAGGAGATAGAGGCTATAAACAATCTGTCTTGAATGAGGCTGCTACTAAAATCAATGCGATCAGATCAAGACCGGACCTGTTGAAAAATAAAGTCAGAAAGACATCTAACGAACGTATTATTTTCTCGACGGAATATTGTAAGAGTTCAGAAAGAATAAAATCTATAATTAATAAACATTGGCATATATTGAGATCAGATTTGGAACTTAGGGACCAGTTAGTTCATTCGTACCTCCCCCCATCAGATTCTCCACCTCAAAAATTACTCGCCCCTATTCCAGAGGGTAACCGCCGCTGTGGTACTTGCAGCCAATGTGATTTCACATACCGTTGCGCTAGTTTTAAACACCCACACACAGGTAAGGAAATCCAAATCAGAGGAATTATATCTTGCAATACCAGATCAGTTGTTTACTTACTTACCTGTCCATGTGGTAAATGTTATGTAGGTAAAACTAGTAGAGCTTTGAAAACCCGTATTGCAGAACATCGCACTATTAGATGTAAAAACTTGAATTACCCAGTGGCAGCACACTTTACTCCATGTAATCATCCAGTGTCCTCACTAAAATATATAGGCATAGAGAAAGTCTCTCTCCCCCCTAGAGGAGGTGATCTAGACACCCTGCTTGCAAGGAGAGAACACTTTTGGATTTACTATCTTAAAACTCTTGCACCTCACGGTTTAAATATTGACTTTGACTTAAGATGTTTTCTTGTCTTGTTTCTACATACATTTCTGAATACATTGTACTTTTATTATTATTACAGACCATGACGAGATCCACCCTGGGGTGGACCTGTCTGATGACGTCCTCAATTTGATGGGGTTCCGTCTCAGATAGTAATCAGATGACCAACTGATCCCAATCAATGAGTCAAAGCCTAAGCTACATAAGTCTGTTTTGTCTGAATGCACTATACATGCAATCTGATGAAGGCCTTATAGGCCGAAACGTTATTGCTCATTAAAACGTTTTTGTTTCATAAACTCAGAGTGTGCGGCACCTTCCTTCTCCTACAACTGCCAACGTGACACTTCAGCACCAAAATGACAGATGACTCTGTGCACACAAAACTCAGCCGGCAAACACAACTCCAGAGAGGGAGTAACCGCCATCATCGGCACGGACAGCCACTGAACAAAGCCACCACAACAACACAGCACAGGAAACCAGCTTGGAAGGAGAGGGGAGCTTTATGTGTGTGTGTGTGTGTGTGTGTGTGTGTGTGTGTGTGTGTGTGTGTGTGTGTGTGTGTGTGTGTGTGTGTGTGTGTGTGTGTGTGTGTGCTGCTGAGGGTGCATGTAGTGTGTGTGTGTGTGTGTGTGTGTGTGTGTGTGTGTGTGTGTGTGTGCGTGTGTGTATTCCTGTGTTTGTGTGTGTCTGCTTGTATGCTTGCATGTGTGTGCAAGTGTGTGTGTGTGTGTGTGTGTGTGTGTGTGTGTGTGTTTCCTGGTGGTCATAAATGGTAGTTGTAAAGCTGTGTGTTAAAGCAAATTTTTATGTGTGTAAAAGAAAAAGTGTTTATGGGGGGGCAGGGGGCAATCCATTACGATAATATTACGTTGGTCCACAAACACAGGACATGAGGCGCAGCACACACACACACACACACACACACACACACACAGAGACACACACACACACACACAGACACACACACACAGACACACACAGCGTCAGCATACCTCTCCATCAGCGTAGTAGCTTCCTGCTCTCTTTTTCTCCGCTTTCTCTCGGCAATGCCCCGGAAAGCCCTGCTGGGACGTGGCACACAGTTAAGAGGGCTACAGCCTCAGGGGATGTGGGGTGGGGTGGGGTGTGGGGGCGCAGTGTGGGGGATTGGGGGACACGGTAAGTTTCCTTTTTAGGGGTGGGTGGGGGGGGGGGGCGGTGGGAGGGGTCAAGTGAGGCACACACAAGAGGAACCAGGTGGTTAGGAAAGGAGGGAGACGCGCACATTAGGGTTAAAGCCACAACAGGTGTTTCTCACCAACCACGGACTGACCACACACGCACACACACTCACACACACACACTATTTACACACACACATAATGTATTACTCACTGAGCCAGGTATTAGGGACAGTAGCTTGACGACAAACACAGACGGACCACAAAGTCACATTCCACGGGAGCAGGGTTGCGACGGCACAATGCTCGTGTGGGGGTGTAGGGTGTCTTGTGCCATCACAGGCACTGCCACTGAAATATCGCTTCTGACAGACTGACAAACGCAATTGTCTTCACCACTGACAGCTGTTGTCAGGGATACAGTTATGTCCTAAAGATATGGGCTTTAATCACTGACAGGCTGATGGGTTCTTTTTGTTTTTTTAAATATGAGTCTTAATGGAAGTTTAGGTGTGTGTGTGTGTGTGTGTGTGTGTGTGTGTGTGTGTGTGTGTGTGTGTGTGTGTGTGTGTGTGTGTGTGTGTGTGTGTGTGTGTGTGTGTGTGCGTGCGTGGGTGGGTGTAAGTATGAGTGGGAGTGTGTTTGTAAGTATTTAATGATTAAATCAAACTCACTCAATATTCTCTCCCTCTCCCTCTGCTGCCATGCTACATGCACTCCCACTCTAAACGGTTTGCTTTGCATTAAACCTTAACCAAAGATTCAAACGCTGAGGTTATTGTGCTGCATTTATCTCGGATAAAGCTAATCTACCCATTACTGTCTAAGACACAGCTGTTCCTGAGCCAACACACACTCATAGAGATTCATAACAGAAAGCTGCCAACACGTAAAACAAATGTCTTGATGTTTTACAGTTTAAATGTTAAAATAAAAGAAGAGAAGAGAATTTTAAAAGAAGAGAATGCTGCTCACTCTGACAATCTGAGAATTTTGAGCTGCATAATAAAGTGATAACTTCAAACACTCTGACCAACGCAGGAGAAGGGTTAGGACAGGAGACGGCGGCAAACACAGGCTGATACAGAGGTCAGGAGACTGGACGGTGGGCTGGGCAGTGGACCGGCAGGTGTGAAATGGTGTGTACTTTAAAAGGGTTACTCACGATATACTTCAGGTCCAAGAGAAAGGGTGCAGACAGAGGAAGGGGGGGAAAGGAAGGAAAGAGAGAGACAGGAGTTAGAAATTGAGGACAAAAGAAGTTTGAGGATACAAGAGAACCTGATGCTCACATATCAATGAACAGGGTTTATCATTCAGGAAGTGTTTCTTCAGAACACCAGCAGACGAACAAGACGCTGACCACACACACACATAAGGAGTTAAGCTGCAGCACGCCTGCATCTCGCCTGCAGCACGCCTCAAGACCAAGACTGGACCGAGCCCAGGCGTGTCAGGGTGACAAAGCTCCAAATGAAGGGGTGTGAGAGCATGGGCGTCAGGATGGAGGAGGAGGGTGGGTGGGTGGAGGGTGGATGGAGGGATGCGAGACTGTGACACACGCCGAGACACAAATATACAGAACGGGTGTCAAATTTGGAAGAGCCGGAGAGAGTGTGGGAGGTAGGGCCTCCGACCGCGAAATCAGAGAGTTAGAGAGAGAGAATCAGAAAGAAAGAGAGAAAGAAAGAAAAGAAAAGAGATGGAGGAAGGATGATGAGGGAGAGGAGGAGAGGCAGACTGTGCGAGGCGCCCTCGGTGAGGAGGTGGAGGCCTGTGTGGTGCTGCGGGGTCGTTTAATTGCTACCTGACGAGAGACGAGTGCTAATTAACCAGTCAGAAGTGCAGACTCCCGGAGAAAGCACACAAGACAATGGAGCAGCCCTTCACTTCACAAGGGGGCCTGCTGTGCCTCTCAACACTTTCCGCTCATCAACGCGGGTCGTGACCCAACACCCCCCGCCTCCGATCCTCACCCCCCCAACCCACGCCCTCCGAACCCCCTTATCAACACTTAGCACTCATGAACGCGGGTCGTGACCCAACCCCCCTGCCGCTCTCTGGTCCTCACCCTCCGCCTCAGCCACCCGACCCACGCCCTCCGACCCGACTCCGATATATATAAAACGATGTGAGAATGTTTTCGCTCCTCCCCATACTCACGCCTGCATGGTAGTGGTGGCCGTTTGGAAGCTGAACATGTTCTCCTTGGGGAACCAGTTGTTGGCGTTGTCCTCTAAAATGAGAGGAAACAGAAAAAGTACATTATTTTTTATTAATGTTGTTTGGCACCAGAGAGACACATTTTGTACCCATTTGCAGTGCATCAGTAAGAAGAGAAGTGAAGGACCAATGTGCTAATGGACCCGCTATGAAAAACATTTCCCTCTACATCATCATTGGCTTTTTCCAATCATCACTAATGTTGCCGTATAATCATGATTCTGCTTTTGGTTCAGTTATACATATTCATTGTCTTCCTTCCTCTCAGACAGAGCACTGTCTCTCTTCTTCTATTCTCTGCTACTGTAAAAGTAATCACGCCTGAAGTTTGACCTCTATGACCTACCTCGGCTTGCACATGTTTTCATGAAAAGTGAATCATACTGTCAAGACGTAAGAAAGAGGTATGCTCCTCCGTGCAGATCATTGATGGGCGGTCACATGACCCCCCCCCCCCCCCCCCCCACACACACACACACACACACACACATGCCGCGTCGATGGCACAATTGTCGTCACGCGCCATGTGTGTGGGACACAGACGCAGGACTTTACTCGGACCCTCAGACTAACTTTGGCCGCACCTATTTTCCCCGTCTGGAGACACAACTGGAGAGTGCAGCCGCTGAGCGGAAGTCCTTGTGAGATGCAGGTGTTTCGCTCTCACCTCTGTCGTCCATGCAGGTGCGGTCCTCGCTGTAGCCCCTCTCCAGCTTCTTGCGGTGGCGTCCGGTGTCCCCCCGCGGCGAGGTGTCCAGGTCCAGCGAGCGCTGGCTGCGGCAGGGCGGCCGGATGCACGCCGTCACGCAGTCGGGGCTGCAGTCCTCGCGCGAGCCTCCCCGCCGGCCGCTCCACTCGCGGATGTTGTGGGCACTCCTGGAGCTCTGCAGGGGCTGGCCTGGGTGGGCATGCTGCTGCTGCTGCTGCTGCTGCTGCCCGTGGCCATTGCCTCCGCGGTGGTGCCCACTGCTGCTGCCGCCGCCGCCACCGCGGTGATGACCGCGCGGCGCCGCAGTCTGACCAATCCCCGGCTGCGGCTGGTGGCACGAGGTGGTTGTGGTCATGGCGTGGCCCTGCGCGGGCGCCCCGGCGGGCTTCAGCACGTCCAGCTCCAGGCTCTCCTCGCTCCCGCGGCCCCCCAGCATGCCTCCCTCGCGGGTGATGGTGTAGACGCGCGCCGGCTTGTGCGGTCCCTCCGCTGCTGTGCTGCCCCTGCCCCCGCCGCCGGCCAGTGCCTGTGGAGGCGGTGGCTGGGAGTCACTCTCGGAAGAGAAGCTGCGCTCCACCGTCAGGCGGCGCTTAGAGGACAACGAGCAGGTATTACCGGTACCGGTGCCGCCACTGGTGGTGTTGCCGCCTGCCGTGGTGGTGGTGGAGGTGGTGGTGTTAGGCAGAGCCAGGTGGTTGGGCTGAGCTTGGCTGGGCTTGGCAGGTGGAGTTGTAGCACACGCGTAAGGGTGAAGGTTATTATTGTGCAGCCGGCTTAAGTCTGGTGAGTCCGTATCTTGGCCAATGAATGTGTCAGACAGCAGGTGTGCTAAGGAAAGGAAACAGGGAGGGGAAGGAGAGATAGATACAAAGAGAGAGAGAGAGAGAGAGAGAGAGAGAGAGAGAGAGAGAGAGAAAAAAAGAGAGAGAGAGTGAGTTTTATAGCAATATTGTCTTCTGAGATCAGCACCTTGGCAACAGTTGGGCTAACATCAGGGAGCCAGTGAAGCTCTCTAATAAATGGGAGTGGAAGTGGAGTGTTGGAAATAAAAGAACCTCAGATCACAGAGAAGATGGCAGACAAATGGAGAGGATGGAGAGACAGGCAGAGTCTGCACAGATGGGCTTACACCAGGATCGCTCTAGTAACCACCATCTGACTCCCAAACAGACCACTCACAGCACACACTGTACAGTATGAACAGATATTTACTGGACTGTTAAAAGCTATAAGAACAGGCTTTCTGTACTTACATGTATGTCCAATGTTAACATGATGGGTGTGCAGATGGCGAGGCTAACGCTAAGCTCACATACCTGATCCGTTGCGGCTCTCTGGGTGGTTCTGAGACAGGTACTCTCCAAATGCTCGGGCTGCTCTGCAGAAAGTAGGGAACAGAACAGGCATCAGCAGGTGCTGCCAAACAACCACCTCTGTTCTCAGTTGAGATATTTTACCCTCCCTCTGTAGGCATATTTCACCAAGCACACCGTATGTGTCTGTCTCACTCTGTTCTCCACCATCTCCCTCTCAATCTCTCCTTTCCTCTCCTCCTCCTTCCCTTCTGTGCTCCTTCTCTCTCTCTCTCTCTCTCTCTCTCTCTCTCTCTCTCACTCTTCCACCTCCTCCCTCTCTCCTCTCTCTGGTCCACTTCCTCCCTCTCCCTGTCCACTACCTCCTCCCTCTTTTCCACCCCATTGTATACATCCACATGACATGCAATGGGCTGTGGGATTTTCTAACCTAAAGGTATACAGAGCAGTAAAATGAATAATGGACAATGCAGGTGCAAGCACCAACACTGATTTCCCAGTGGTTTTTATAGCAGGCTAATACTTTTACAGTATATGCACACACACACACACACACACACACACACACACACACACACACACACACACACACACACACACCAGGCACAATTGTGGCACAGTGTCGGAGGAGGAAAGGCATTGGGGGATCAGTGGAAGATGGGTCTCCTGGGTGAGAATTCAACAGCAGCAAATCACTTCTCTGCCCTGCCGAAGACCCGCTCATATAGGGAGGCAACTAATATCACCCAGCCGCCATCAGTGTGGGAGAAATGAGATTGGGGAGAAGGCTCGTGGAGAGAAGGAGAGAGTGAAGATGGGGAGGGGGTGGGGGGTGGGGGTGATGAATAGAAGGACCACTGTGTCCACTGGTTTTGTCCTTGTGAAAATAGAACTGCTCTTTCATGTTCCCTCCTTAATCGTGTCCTTGTCCCACTTAAAATCTCCGTGCCGACACTGTGTGCTCTAACCAGATGCAAATCAGAGCGCTAAATTCAGCTCGCTCGGAGGACACCGTTTGGTGTGTGCAGGCAGCAAGTTTGTTTATTTGTTTGTTTGTTTGTTTACTTTTAATGTAACTGTAACTGTCACTGACACTGATTAGTTTGGAGGAGTTTAATTTGGGAAGGACCATTAAGAAGCACTTACAGTCTAACAAGGTTGTTTCACTGTCTACAAACGTAATTATCTGTGCCATTCGTTTTCTATTTCTGCACACACCAGGAGCAAATAACACTTACAGACATTAAACGTAAAACACACAGACATCAAACGCAGTGTGGGTTTGTTTATTTGGAATTTATTTACAACCGTGCATAGACTATGAATATGTCCAATATCTGAGAAGCAAAGAGAAAAAAATCCATTTTGCTAAATCATAAACTGACGCCTGCTCTCAACAACCGTTTTTCTTCTGTGTTTATTTGGCTTTGATAATATCTAATGGAAAAAATAATTGCTTTTGTGTTTGGCATGGTGCTTTACCAAACAACCGTGTAAACAGAGTGAGAAGAACCACAACAACTAGTTTTGCCGGCCGGCTTCATCACCACAGCACCACCTGGCCACGTGCGCCTCCATGTGAGACCACCAGTGAGCATTTACACTCATCTGGACTCATCTGGGAAGAGAGAGAGAGAGAGAGAGAGAGAGAGAGAGAGAGAGAGAGAGAGAGAGAGAGAGAGAGAGAGAGAGAGAGAGAGAGAGGCTGAACAACTCCCCTCCCCCTTATTCTCCCTGTAACCCACGGAGACACACAGACCTATAATCATTGCCAAACAGCCGCTGTGCATCCCTGGGGGAACGCAGAGAAATGGGATTGGAGTGTCGGTGGATCCACGCAACCCCCCCTCTCTCTCTTTCTCTCTCCCCGCAAACTACACTCTCAATAATTAAACACGAGGCTGCACGTGCACCACTCCCACGGAGGGAAAAAAAAGTAAAGAGAGTGGAGAGAAAAAAATAACTATAAACACTCACACTCATAGAGCCTCATAGACACACAGACAGACAGACACACACACACACACACACACACACACACACACACACACACACACACACACACACACACAGATGGAGAGTGAGTGGAGTAAAGAAGAAGATGGGAGGGGGCAGTACAGGGGGAGACATGGGATGAGAGGAAAACAGAGGAGAAAAAAGGGGGGAAGCAGGAAGAGAGTAGAGATAGAGAGAGAGAGATGAAGGGATAAGTGGAGAAGACCCGCTCCATTATATCCCAGAAGTTTGGGGAGATGCGTGCTTAAAAGCAGCAGTGCTGTGTGAGCCACAGAGGAACCAAAGGCAGCGGTACACACAGTCAAAGCTACGCCACAGCCTCAAACAAGCCCATATCACACAGGGCCCAACGCAGCCAATTTACTAGTTCCCTGATGGCTACGGGAACGCGGGGCTTATGTTTCCCAATTTTATAGCGCTAATCTCCGTTTGACATTCCTAATCTTCCCTCGGCCACCCGTATCATGCTGAGTCCCACCGGTGTCCGAGGCCCCAGTCCTGCCTCGCTCCACGCTCCATGCTCACTTCCACGGCACTTTGCTGAGTCAATTACCTCAGCGTTCGCACCAGGCACATTTTTTTGTGTGTGTTTAATGAAGAAACAGTGAAGTTTGATTAAACGCAACAAAAAGCTACTCAGTCAGGGAAAATTAAAACATGAATAAAACATGGACAAGGAGAGGAGCGGAGAGATGTGAGCTCTCTCTCTCTCTCTCTCTCTCACACACACACACACACACACACACACACACACACACACACACACACACACACACACACACACAGACACACACACACACACACACACACACACACACACACACAAACACACACACACACACAGACACACACACACACAGTCCCTGTCCTGTCTACTACAGTAATCTGAAGATGTGGTTTGCATTTTTTGCATCAGGAAGCCTCACACATGTTTTCAGCCATGTGACAGAGCGATGAGGGTGCGGGGTGGTGGTGGTGGTGGGCAGAGGACAGGAAAACGGAGGAGAGGAGGAAGACTGGGAACACAGCGAAAGGGGGGAGGGGGGATGCATGGCGCACAGCACCAAAAATAGAAGATAAGGGCAGAGGAAGAAGAAAGAGAAGAGGGGATAACGAGGAGAGGAGAACCTGATCGCATCGGAATGAACGTGGAGGAGGAAGGAAGAGAGAGAGAGAGCGATAAAGAGAGTGAGAGAGAGAGAGAGTGTGCTTTTCACAGTTCTGTGACATTAAGACTGCACCCAATAGCTTAATGCATAGCACAGCAAGCGAGGTGTAGATGCTCAGATTCTATCGAAGCGTGAGCCATAGCCACACAGAGCCACACCGCGCCTGGGGACAGTCCTCCTTGACAGCCGAGCCACAATGGAGACATATGCTGGACGCGCCGCAGAGCCAGTAAATACACACATGGAATGGAACAGGAAGCTCAGCCATGGACATGGCCTGCAGCCCTTCATGTACTGTTCCCACCAGTGCAACAGCTCCACTTCTTTGGTTCGCACGGGCACCAGTGACCCATTTTTCCCCACCTCCATTGTGTGATTGTCTGCACTGGCACCGTGCATCTCGGTGACATGAAAAGTCGGGCTGTGGCGTGTGGTGTGGTCCTCTTACTTTGGGAAGGAGGTCATCATGAGCCCTATCTGCTGGGGCTCTGGGAGGAGAGCAAGCATCCACCACCACATGACCTGTTTCTCAATCTATGACACTCTCACAGGCACCCTCTTTAAGCCTCCATTTTCCTCCCCGACGTGCAGTGCTTACTTTCTCATGGCTGGTCCAAGACTAACAGGCAGGCCACGTTTCTACTTTTTTCACCCCTTCAATCAAGACAGCTCCACGTTGCTGTCATCGCCACTCTGGGGAATTAATGTCAGCTCAGCCGCTTGACACATCCTGGGTCACAACACCCTCCGCGCTGGAGCCTTGTTCCCTCTCCATCTGAGGCATCCACCCCCCGCTGTTCCCCTATTACCATCCACTCTCACTCGGTGCTCCAAATGGAGAGACACACAGCCACAGACAGCTCCCCAAACGCCAGTAGCAGCCCTCACACCCAGGCACAGTCAGACCTTATGCGGGTACCAGTGTTTGTGTGAGGAGTGTCTTCCTGATTGTTTCATTAAACATTATCATGTTTAGTCTTTAGCTAGCCGGCAATATGCACACTATTTAATTTCCATTTCTGCCACCCAACCCCCCAACCCCCTTGCCACAGAGCTGTGGTCGGGCGTCAAGCGCCCAAGTGAGCCCTGACATGGTGCACACAGAGGCTGGCAAGACACCGCGCAGCACCGCCAGTGCCATTAATTACACGGCTCATCACAAACACCCGGCACTCTCCGGCACGGCTGGCAAGCCGCAGCCGGTAATTAGAGCCCTTACAATGAGCCCAATAACCCAGCACAGCTACCAAGAGAGATAGGGAGAGAGAGAGAATGAGGGAGAGAGAGAGGGAAAGAGAGAGGGAAAGAGAGAGAGGGAGAGAGAGAGGGAGAGTGGAGGAAGAGAGAGGGAGCGAGAGAGAGAGAGGGAGTAAAAAGGAGAGGGAAGAAGAGAGAAACACAGTGGGAAAATGGGGAAAGACAGAGGGAGAAATAGAGGAAGAGAGGGAGGGAGGGAGGGAGGGAGCGAAGGCATTTAAAAGAACACATCCTCCGCTTGACGCAGTGGGACAGAGGGGCCACACTGACGAGCATCAATTACACGACTGCCGTGGACTTACTGTCCTGGTTTCACAGCACTCGCGCTTGTGAGCAGGGAGACATTGAACTCTATCTCCAGAACAACACCATCAAGTAAATCAATGAGTCTCACTCCCCTGAGACCTGGACTAGTCTCATCTCGATCTCACTGTAGGCCAACGATAAGGACCATGTTCTTTCTTGTCTGTTTATTAAAGCAAATGTATTTATACAATGAATGCTGTATCCTCACTGATTATTCTAGACCTGGTGTGGTAGTCCAATGTGAAGACACTAGCTGCAAGCACTTCAGATCGAACAATATGCTACCAGCGTGCTGATGAAAGTATCCTGGCATGTGGAAACATAACTTGTATATTCAGCGTATAGTGGTGTATTTTGAGTTCATCTTATTATTATATCTACACTTTTGAATGTACTGTACGCTATTTAAAGTATATTCTATTTCTGTATGAAAATCAAATATGAAATGATAAGACAAGAGAAAGACAGAAAAGTGTGTGTTCAAGTCAAAGTCCTCCCAAACAATGAAGCTGTCTGGATGTTTGGCGTATAATTGAGCGGCTTTGCCCCAGGGACGGTCACTCTGTGCAGTGAGTTAGCATTTTTAATTGCACCAGGCTCCCTCGCGGAGTGTATGCTGAATGCTATCGTGCTAGAACAGGTCATTATCTCCATAGAGAAACTCAGGTGGTTTTAAATACATCCACAGCGCACAAGCAAAACCACAAAGTATCATAAGGAAGAGATTATCTATAAGTTAAGTGTGTTAAACTAGGTTGCAGTTTTCAAAAAAAAGATCCTTCTGAATCTCTTCCCTGCGTCTGTTTAGTGGTACACCTAAGTTACATTAGCACAAGATAAGTGGCCCAAAATGGCTTTCTAGTGTTTATGGTATCTCGGTGATCCAGTCATCCACCAAGGGGGGTCACTGGCACCAGAGGCTCCCACCACAAGATGCCAACGACCTGCGCCGGGTCTCTGCCAACAGCCAGCCGGCTGAGCCGATGAATAATAGACCAACAGAGGGTGAATAAATGATCGCATCCGTCTGCAGGCTCAGCATGGTGCTCTGGGCCTCTCTGCGTGTAGCACAGGTCAACACAGCCAAAGGGCCAATAAGCTGCCCGTGGGCTAGCTGGGTGGGCTGACTCAATAACTTGCGCCGTCATCGTGGCCACAAATGATCACCGCTTCTGTTTTCCAGCATCCATCCTACAATGTGACTGACCGTAACTGCACAGTGATTGCTTGGCACCTTCTGATGTGATAATTGTCACATGTGAATAATTGACTAGTGCAGTCCATCACCTGCGGCGGCACCCATTCTCCGGTACGCTGTGGGTAGCAAGGCCTGTTAATCCTCTCATTCATGCAGTCAGACTGTCAGAGAGGAGTCAGCAGAGAAAACTGTAACTGATCCAGGGAGAGATATATGAGGCCTACGCATGACATCACTGGGCGTTATGAGAGTAACGTGGGGGTTTAGTGGCTCAGTAATCGCAGCCTATCAAGACTGAGCTGACCAGTATTGTGTCAGTGATTAAATGGCCACGGAGTGTTTTAGTGGCTCTCGCGGTTGCATTACCATTTAAAGTGTTCATTTCACCTAAGAGGTGAGCTACACTCCTGATCCTCTTCACAGTACTCGTAATCGCTCGCCACCACACAAGGATAGAGTAACCCCTGGACTACATAGGTGCAGCATGTGTGTGTTTTTGTGTGTGTGTGTGTGTGTGTGTGTGTGTGTGTGTGTGTGTGTGTGTGTGTGTGTGTGTGTGTGTGTGTGTGTGAGTGAAAGACTGAGAACTGAAGACCTTAAAGAATGAGCTGATGTGTTGAACATTGTGCAAATTACTGAGAATATTTCTATAAATGCCATGCAGTGGGGATGCTTCATCCTAACAAAGGGCTTTGACACCAGGAGCATACTGTATACTTAGAGATCATAACATAGCCTACTCTCTCCAGAAAAATCAGATTCCTTCCAAGGTTCTGTGACTGATACGCACTGCTCTCACCATGATCTATGAAAAGGTGGCACCCTGGCACCAACAAGATTGCCTGAGGTGAATCATTCTGAAATGAACACTAACAAGAAGTCATATGAACATATGCAAAAAGAATGGTGGTGGGGCACAGTGGCTCTGGTTTTTGGCCGACTCCTCTCAGACAAAACCATACTACTGCAATAAAATGTACAAAAGCACAATGTGAGACCATCTTTTCTTTTTTTTGTATTTGCATATACTGTATGCAATTGATTGATTATACGCTGTTACAGAACATTAACCTGAGACTGGTCTGAACATATTCATACTGTAATTGTCAAGTGAGATCATAGGATATGCAGTGTAGGCTAATTCCATGTTAATATTTTCTTTTCATTTTTAGGAGATTTTGCAAACCCATTAGAACATTATTGTACCATTTCACCCTTATCCAGTTGGAGTGTTTTAAAACAAAAAAAACTTACTGATGAGCTTTCTTCCCATTCAGCAATTCTCTGAATATGGTGTTATTTTCTTTTCAGATATACAGTATGTATGTATTGCATTCTAGGCCTATACATGCATATGACTCTGTGTGAAATAAAATGTACACACAGCAGACCTAGAAGACTTTCTTTGCACAATATGCAATCATGCGCTGTACAATAAATTAGAAAGCATTGCTTTGCTGACTGGCTCATATTTCCAATTTAGCTACTGTTCAGATGCAATCTATCATATGTAATCACATCCCATCTACTTTTATGGGCATCTCAGTGTTTTAATATTTGTGAAATTATATTTGCAGACAGTAGCCTAGAGGCTGCAGAGTGTTTTATATTCACAACAAAAATAACCGAAGACAATAGCTAACATATCACGTCTAATTAGCAGGATAAGCAAGGTAAAAATAGTTCATTATCTGTATCCGTCTACTTATTTCTATCTGTCTACTGGAGCTTCATATAGATTCGCTCTCATCTCGATAGCCTGCCGCACTTCTGCTGCCACACGGCAAGAAGCACTGCACTCTCCGACTCACCTAACTTTTGCGGCAACAGAAGAAATTGCATCGTTCCTTAAATTCTTCCTCTTGGACACGGCAGTTCCCATGCTGCGTGGAAGCAAAAGGAGAAAAACTCATTCCACTGATTTGTTAACCGAAAACATGACAATAAATTCGTTAAGCTCGATAAGAGACAGAATGCAAAACAAACCTCCGCGCCTAGAGGATGTAAAACGCCTCTTTTCCTTCTCCCTTAAAAGTAGGTTGCTTGTGATATCACTTGAATTTGTCAAATTCCTCCTTTATTCCGCATATCATACTTTCCAAGAGATGTAGCCTACTCCCGTCGTGATAGGCGTTCTCGCACGACTGTGTGATGCGAGCCCACCAGCTAACTGAGATTCCTATGAAGAGATGCTGAAGTACTTCAGTGAGATGCTCTCTCTCCCTCTCGCTCAACTCCATGCTCCCTCCCCCCTCATTGATCCATGCACAGCGACAGGGACAGGAAGGAAACCAGCACCATAAAAGGAGTGATGTCCAGCTGCGATGTGATGTCCACTTTGAATGTGTTTCAGGATTCCAGAGAGAGATGGACTATGTTGGAAATGTGATATTTTAGGCCTTAGTATTTGTGTGCTGAACGCATTTGAACCTATGAACCCACTGTATGACAAATTGAGCTTATTCATTTTTATTTTATTAAAAATGCATTACATTATTGTATTTGAAAAATCTTCCCTCTCATTGTGTCTAGAGTCAATAACAAATCTGGCCAACCATTATATTGCGCACCAGTTGATATATATTTAACTTATTCTCTCCTAAGTTTCAGTGTACACCAATACCAATAAAACAGACTATTCTCGAAGGACCAGGCTTACTTAAGGGATTGGTTGAGCCGTCTTTGTGTACCTTGTAGTTACCCAGCAGCACACTGTCAATCTGCATAATTACACTTCTAATTTAACCGAGCTGGTTCAAGCCAGGTTCATGCTTGATGTTATACTCTCACCAGGCCCAAATCACAAAGAAACTAGTTTTCTCTCATACCACATCTGCATTTCATAAATGATTACATTTTTGTTTTGTGCCAGTTCTGCTTCATGTATGAAAAGGATGTATGGTATTAAAAGGATGGAATAGGCTGTACTAAATGGTTTGCCCTTTTTTTTAAAATGAAAGCATTCTTCCAAATGCAACTATCCTATGAAGATACTGAGAAACAGATATTGCTACTCAATCAAGGATTGGATAGTAATGGTGACACTCTGAACAACTGAATAAAGGATGTTACTGATTACCTGCTAGAAACTTTGGCACTGGAGAAGACTTCTCTTTCCAGTATGACTCTGTGGTTCATCCTAACACTCGACAGTTATGAAAAGACACAGTCCATTGTTGCAAAATAAAAAGTGCTACAGAAAGATTTCATTGCCACATGTACCCTACAGTACCTGTATGTTGCCCACATTTACAAATGACAATAGATGGGTTTGCATGGCAAGCACTCTGGCAATCAGAATCAGAATTACTGTATTATACATGTCATCTGAACACATCATAAGAGCAGTGTCTCATGTAAATATGTATGAAAACATGTGCATGTAAATACATAAATAACAGACTTGAGTCAGTGGATGGCAATGATGACAAGACAATGATTTATATATATATATAAGTATAAGTATATATACTCTTTTGATACTGTGAGGGAAATTTGGTCTCTGCATTTATCCCAATCCGTGAATTAGTGAAATACACTCGTCACACAGTGAACACACAGTGAGGGGAAGCACACACTAATCCCGGCGCAGTGAGCGGCCTGCTACAACAGCGGCGCTCGGGGAGCAGTGAGGAGTTAGGTGCCTTGCTCAAGGGCACTTCCTACTGGTCGGGGGTTCGAACCAGCAACCCTCCGGTTACAAGTCTGAAACGCTAACCGGTAGGCCACGGCTGTCTGATTTTACAGTCATGATAGTCCTTAAACTAAACATTTCTGTCACAGAGCAGAAGTACTTTTAGGAATATTTGACTCAAGTTCAAGTGTAAATGGGTCTGTGTTCATCAGGCAGCTGTTAAACATTTCAAATGGCAGCCCATCTGGAGGTCCTGGCACAGCTACAGTAAGAGAGACAAAAAAAGAGAGAGAGAAATGAGAGAGTGAGAGAGAGAGAGAGAGAGAGAGAGAAAGAACAGACTGACAGACAGACAGACAGACAGACAGACAGACAGACAGACAGCGGAACAGAGAGGAGTGCTCCACTTTACAGGATGTTTGAAACAGTCATATCTGACACTTGAAGGAGGACACATTTTGCATACAAAAGGGCTGCCATGAAGTTGTACCATAAACACAACGACTGCTTTGGAAGACTGGTGGACTTTGCATGACTTTGCTATGAAGATGCGAGGGAAAGTTAAAAGGACTACTTGTTAGCCTGTTTGTGTGTGAAGACTTTGACTAGAGAGCCAAGAGGAGCATGGACATGTGCCTTTTCAGCTGTGTCAGAGCAGAGGCCTGAAGACCAGGAGACTTTGGAGACCTTGGTAAATAATGGATAGTGAGTGTGTGTGTGTGTGTGTGTGTGTGTGTGTGTGTGTGTGTGTGTGTAAATCCCTCTCTGCTCCTTCACTTCGAAGGTAGGCGGTTGGCATGCTTGACCTGCCTGCTCTGCTGAATTCAACTAAAATGCAAACACACATATAAAACTCTGACGCTCACAGCCAACAGAGAGCTAGATACTGTATTGCAACAATGTTGTTTTTATATATATATTAACACTGAAGGCTACAGTTCTGCAACTTATAATACAATTATTGCTGATTATATTATAGTGTGAGTCTTCAATAACTACCAGAAATTATGAAACTATTGGAAAGAATGTGTATCATGCATTTCAACAGTCGAGTGCAGATCTTTCTATGGCTTGCAAGTGGAGAGCGGCAACAGATGCTTGTCCTTTTCTACAAACAGGCATGTCCGTAAGCAGCACACAGTTCCTTACCAAAGGAGCACATTAAAGAGTGTGCCCTCTGATGTTGTGAAAACGCATGCTGAGGCAAAGGCTGCCTGAGTCACATGCAAACCCACAGACACACACACACACACACACCTACACACATGCAGATTCACACTGACACACACATGCCCTACTGAGTTTACACATATGCAATTTTAAATCAGCACAAAAAAAATACAAATGAACATATGGGTGCACTTATAGAAATCTACACACACACACACACACACACACACACACACACACAGGAGCATAAGCACAAACACTCTCACACGCTGGCACGTGCAGCCAGTGAGGCAGCAGCAGCAGCAGTAGCGACGGCGACAACAAGCGTGCTGACAAATTGACTGTATGAATTTTTAAAAGTAGCCATCTGTGTGCGCCACCGCCACGGCACGCATGCCCAGCCTCGCTCACTGTTGGCTAACATCACACAACAGCACGGCACTACTAAACACAGTCTCGGAAGTGGAACAAGGCACTCTTTTTTGCATGTTCTGTGTGTATGTGTGTTTATATGCAGACATGGGCAGTATTTTAATTATATGTATTTTATGAACGTATTTGCGGTAATTACTTTAACATATTTTGTCATTTGTATTTTGCAGGATTGGAACAAATCTATTGTAGTATTTAGATTATTTCAAATACTTAAATAATAAAATAAATAACTAGATGTACCGCAGAGCGGTACAAAATATGACCGCCGCCCAGTCCAGCACATTTTTTCCACAAAAAGAAATCACGCTGAAAGGCCTATATGATTCTAACTGTCTCACTAAATTGCATTATCCACACTCAATTCTCACTGGTATCTGCTAGACAACAAGTACCAAAACATGATTAGTTCATAGATTTCACATGTAAAATTCATTTTATACAACCCCACCTCCATCTTGCCTGTTCATAATTATGAGAAATTCTTGATTGTTTGTGTTATGTTTATGTTATGTGTGTGGGTGTGTGTGTGTGTGTGAGTGTGTGTGTGTGTGTGTGTGTGTGTGTGTGTGTGTGTGTGTGTGCGTGCCTGCGTATGTGCCTGTGCATGGAAGCGTACATATGTCTACTGTGTGAGTATGTGTCATGATTACTGTGAATGTGTGTGTGTGTGTGTATCTGTTTGTGCACATGTGTGCACATGAACTGGGCTAACATGACCCCTGGAGGCAAATATACGGAAAAAATGGTCATCCTAGGCCCTACAGTTCTCAAGATATTCACAGAGAACTGTGTCTGGCCTACCCTCCTTTCGGGGGGTCCAGTCCAGCGGAGGGGCTACAGATCAAAACGAAAAATGACAGTTCCATGCTATCCATGTGGGGGTACATGCCCACCAAGTTTTGTGTACCCCGGTCTTTCAGTGTCCCGGGAATCCTTGTTGGTGTACGTCACTAAATGTACACATAAATTGTTTTATTGTAAGGCCCCCCATGAACGAAAGTACACAAAACTTGGCATGCATTCGGAGGGTGTCATAATGATCCTACACTTTCAATTTCGTGCAGTTTTGACCATGTCAGCCAGAGATATTGTGATGAAAACACCTAATTTTTTGCTTTTTAATTTTTAACTAGGTGGCGCTATACATGAAATAAGTGGTAATGGGATGGGTTGACATGGCCCCTTGAGATCAACATACAAAAAAAAGGTGGACCTCCTAGGCCCTACGGTTCTCGAGATATTCACAGAAAACTGTCTCCGGCCACCTACAGGCCAGTTGGTGTATAGTAACATAAATGAATTTATTGTGTGGCCCCCCATGAACGGAATTCCACGAAACTTGGCGTGCATTCAGAGGGTGTCATAATGATCCTACACTTCCAATTTCGTGCAGTTTTGACTATGTTAGGTCACAGATACCTGCGATTACAACACCTCATTTTTACTTTTTTGTGTTTAACTAGGTGGCGCTATACATGAAATGAGTGGTTATGGAATGGGTTGACATGGCCCCTTGAGATCAACATACAAAAAAAAAAAGGTCCTCCTAAACCTTACGGTTCTCGAGATATTCACAGAAAACTGTGTCTGCCCTACCCTCCTTTCGGGGGGTGCAGTCCAGCGGGGGGGCTACAGATCAAAACGAAAAATGATGGTTCCATGCTATCCATATGGGGTTACATGCCCACCAAGTTTCGTCTACCCCGGTCTTTCAGTGTCCCGGGAATCATTGACAGAAATTTGGACATGCGAAAAAGAAAAAAAAAAAAAAAATCTGACTAAACCTATATGACCGCCGCTTCGCTGCGCGGCGGTCATAATAATACTTCAAATACTTTTTCACTCAGTTAAATATACTACCTATAACCATGACAATAAGTTATGCTTATCATAGTCCGGGAGCCAAATCTTGGTGAACCTGGTTTTGTCGGTTATTTTTTTTTCTCTGCTGTTTCTTGTTGTCTAGGGGTTACTCCATAAGAATAGGGCGGGTGCTTGATGATATCCCTTGGCCAATTCCCTATATACAGCTCTAAAATGAACTTAAGTAGCGATTTGTCTATAAAAATACTAATTTCATTACTGTTTGGAAGGACAGCATAAAATGTAAACCCATGTTTCCTATTTCTTGCAGTAGTATGCCACATTGTGACCAACTTATGTGTTAGATCCAACTTTTCTCTTTTACGATCCCCTCTGGACATGTCTGAAGTTGGAAAAAATCAAAGAAAAGTCAACTGAGAGAGCTTATTCACCCAATTTTTTTGTTTGTGCAGCCAATTTTATGTCATCCTGTAGACAACTTAAAAGTATTATATCTTTTTTTGTTTTGTTTTATCATCCCCTTAGAACATTGAAAGTTGAATTTTTTTTTAAAGTAACTAACTTCAGGAGCTTGAATTGTCAGGTGTGTCAAGTGCTACAAGACTAACATTTGAAAACGACACAGATAAAATACTGAGGGAGAACATTAGGACATGGACCCCATGACCTTGAGTACCTAATAGCTGATGTTCATTCTCACTACAGGACAGTATTAAAACCACTTAATGGATCTGACATGAGGATTTATGCAAGGGATAACATCCGCCGAGGTATGCAGAAATAATGGGTAATCACTGTTGCGAAGTCTGCTTCTTGTCAGTTCAATCATCATTTACATTGATATTACATTGATTTTTTTACCAGATCTACTTCATAGGAGACCCAGTGTACAGAATGAATAGCCCTCTGCCAGCCAATCAAAAAAATAGTATTTTAGTCTGGTATCCAGGCTAGGAGAGCATGCCAAGACGCATGAAAGCTCTGATTAATAATCAGGGTTATTCCACCAAATACTGATTTCTGAACTTTTCGTAAGTTAAAGCATTAGTATTGTGTTGTTCATAAATGTATATGAACTTGTTTTCTTTGCATTATTTGAGGTCTGAAAACACTGCATCTTTTTATTTTGACCATTTTCTATTTTCTACAAATAAATGTTCTAAATGACAATGTTTCTATTTGAAATTTGGGAGAAATGTTGTCAGTAGTTAAAATAAAACAAAACTGTTAATTTTACTCAAACACATACCTATGAATAGTATGCCCTCTCTTGGATCACCTAATGTCATTTGTTTGAGGGTAATCATATCTTTACATACTGGGATGCCACTACATCACTGCAGTCTCATCTACCATGGTCAGTGTGTGTGTGTGTGTGTGTGTGTGTTTTTAAGAGTGTTTCCCAGAAATGGACAGGAACTCAGCCACAGTGTCATTGGTGCTGCTCTTTACGGTAACACAATCAGCTTTCTTTTTCACCAAGGTATGCTTGAGCTTCTTCACCAGTGTGCTGTGTGATACTCGCTTTAGTGTGCAGGCAGCGCTACTGTACATCCTGGTGGCCCATGCACAATGTCAGGGCAGAGCAGAGCATCAGCCTAAAGGGTGGAGAATCCTCCCGGGCCTCCAGTGGGTCCTGCACCTCTGTCTGCAACACCAGCCTGCTCCACTGCCACCAAATGAGTTATGAAGCTCGGGGCCACCCTCCCACTGGAGAGCCTGCTGCTGCTTGTACTTTCGTTCTCAGAGCTGTGTGTACTTGAAGCACTACATAAACTAGATGTACCGCGTAGCGGTACAAAATATGACCGCCGCTCAGTCCTGCACATCCATTCCGCGAAAATAAATCATATTAATGAATTTGTCTCCATCTTCTACTCCATTCCTCACTCTTGAAACTTTTGTGTATGCTTGTTTGAAATGTGTGTTTGCACACATTCCGCACACAAAGTAGCCTACTGGCGCTGCAAAGGTGAATAGATTTGTTTCTGGGCCAAAAAATCTGTAACATTGTTATAAAACCTTTAAAATCTCTAAACAATCACAAGTAGGGCAGTTCATCACAGTCCATCCATTGCAACTGGACTGATGAAAGGTACACCTGTAGGCTACATTGTATTTGGGAAAAGCAGAAGGTAGCAGCATAATGTATTTATTTATTTATTATTAAACAAAACAATCCCTGTCAGTTCCATGCAGTTTTCAACAGCTATCAAGAAGAGAGGTCATGTCATGGATTTTTGTGAATGTTTCTTCTTCTACATATGCATAAGTTTAGTCATCTAGTTCAAATGATATTCAGCTTTATTGTCAATGCACAAATGAAATACCAGTAGTCTAAAACAAAATGCCGTTTTTCCCAGTGGTGCAAATAACTGACATGTCCAAAGGGCCTTCATGAAATGCGTTGCGAGACTGTTCATACACATTTTAACGGGCAAAGTTGAAGAGCTACTCTCCGTTATTGTTTGTGCAAATAATATGCTGATTCATGTTCCCTTGCATTTTGCAACCATGAGGTCAATTGTTAAGCTCAATCTTTTGACGCAATCTTTTGATTTTCACCCAGCCTAGTCCATGGTAGGCGCCCGATAGAAATATTGTTTAATTTTGCGATTGAGATATCCACGCACTGGCGCCCCCCCTGCGACGTGTTCGCCCCCCGGTTTTAGAGCTATTCTAAATGCAAAAATGCATAGATGGAGTTATGACAAAACCGTGACTGTTAACAAACTATAAGCTATATAAGGTAGGCCCTATGCTAGGCCTATTACACAACACAAATTGTCGCTAGGCTATGCTGGCGACCCAAATAAAATCTCCGTTGGAACCAATGGCTTACACCTTACAGTATCAAGCTGCCACCTCTTGGCGAAAAAGTTAATAGTTTTGCATATCAGTAGTAATACATTTCACGTAGCTGTGAATCACGGAAAGGGCGAATGAAGTGGACACTTCTAAACGGAACCCAACCCACTGTACAGTAGCTCAAGGTCTGTGGCTAAAGCAGCCATAATGAAAGCGTTATCATTGTTTGGATACTTCACACACACGTGTTTTTTAATCGCATAGACTACAACTACCAAGCTGGAATCAAAGCACATCGACTCCCCTCTCACACCCTAAACACGCACTTCGAACAAACAAAAAGCGCCTCAGTCTCACGGAATAGCCATAGGCAAAACTGTATCTGACCCTTGTAACGTTGGTACTAAATCATTCATCGCAAAGAATGATTTTTGTAGCACGTGCAACAAATATGTGTAGGTACAGCCCTGCCCTGAATACATCTCAACGTGCGCTCTAAAACATCTGGTTTAAATGGAGATTGTAGATCATCACGGGATCATAGACAGGTTATCTTTCAGGTAGCCTATATATTTTCCATTAAAAAACCATCACGTAGCGAACGTGTTGTGGCTAACTCACTTAGCTCCTGTTAGTAGCCTAGGTTATGGTCATAAGCAAATGAGATGACAGTCGAAAGATACAATTAGTGCTGTTATCGATTTGCTTGGTAGCTTATAAACGCATTTATGGTTTTCTACAAATACATCAATAATCAAATTGGCCTCCATCACTCAACCATGCTAACGGTAACATTATTTTACCTACGTTCTGCTATTGATAGGATTAACGTAGCCTACCTGCAGTAAAAAACAAGCATGTCCGATAAACATTCTCAGATTTATTTCGGCTTCAAGAGGAAATGGGAATTACATGTCATGCAGAAATCATCCTACCCTTAGACGTTCTCTGCGGTAAACTACTGTAGCCTACAGTCTTGTCCTTTCCAACCCATTTAAGATTAACTTCCAACAAAATTACGTCTCACTGCAACGATGCGCCATCTAGTGGACAAACGACTACTTATCGCCAATACTGGAAATGCAGCCATGATGATGATGATGAATATTTATTTTGGCTTTCTTTTAATCCTACTGAATTTGTAATTATGTATCGGCCGTTCTAATACCGATAGTATGTGGGTGCCTGTGTGTGTGTGTGCATGTGTATATGTGTGCACCACCATCTACAGGCCAATGAGTGTAGAGTCACTAAATGTACACATAACTTAATTTTTTAGACCCCCCCATGGATGAACCCCCAGAGAATGTCAGGTTAATCATACACATAAAATTTGGTGCAGTTCTGAACGTCTTTACTGAAGAGAGGGGCGATTAAAGCAGAATGATATTGCATTTTCATTTTTTACCGGGGGGGTGCAAATCACAAATGAGTGATTATGGGCTAAGTTGATGTGGGCCCTTGAGACCAACATACCATAAAAATTTCTTCATCCTCGGTGCCACGGTTCAGGTAGTTATTGAGGAAAAACTGCATTTTTTGGGTTTCGGGGGGCCCAGCGCGGAGGGGGAGTGGCCCCCGGGGACCAAACGAAATTTTTCCGTAAAAGTCTAGTGGGGCTACATACCCACCAAATTTCATGTGCCCTGGTGTTTCGGTGCCCCGGGTATCGTTGACCAAAATTTCAGGAAGTAGATGACGGGAAAAAAAAAAAAAAAAAAAAAAAAAAAAAAAAAAAAAAAAAAAAAAACTTTGACAATCCCTATATGACCGCTTCGCTAGCTTCGCTAGCGGCGGTCATAATAAACTTACTATTATTACTACTCCTACTAGATCTCTCATCTTGCTGTCAGCTTCAAAAAAATGACAAATCCAATAAAGGAAGTGAAAACGGTGAAGGCCTGTGTATATGTCAATTGCGTGTGTGTCAATGTGAAAGTTGCCAGCCCTGCCGTTCTGTATGAGGGGTGCAGGCTGCAGCTGCTCTGGCCAACTGACAGCTGTGCGATCCCATTCGTATGTGCATGTTCCCACCTGCAAGGGCAGATGGCCTCACAGGCATATAAGCCTGGACACGTGCACCTGTACCTGCAACAGCAGGTACTGCAAAGTACACAGCTCTCCTCCATTGAGCAGCTGGCACTGATGGCCCAGACATCCCACTGCCTCATCTTATTCATATTCTCTGGACCTGGTATTGTACTATCTAATCTAATGGAAAGAAATGGCTATTTTCAGTTTAGTCATACATTCAGTATTAAGTAGATGTGATCATTTATACATTTGTACATTACATGTTCCTCATATAAACTAAAGAGAATTGAAGATTTTACAAGTACTCTATGTGTGCATAATTATGGCATGCCAGTTGGTCTACGACTAGATGTTCCTGAAAAAAATACAAAATATTTGAAATTTGTGTAAATACCTTTTGTAATTGTATTGAACATACCGGTATCCTCAAAGCAAAGTAAACTTTTCATTCAAAGTCTTCCTTTACTTTACTGCCTCTACTTGATGAACAAACCCCAGTGTATTTGCAAACAAACTAAATAATCCTGTATTGTAGATCAAGACTTTGCATGCATTATCTACAGATGATATCCTGCTACAGTATTTTTGATTTACAGGATGTAGATAAGAATGACAGAATGCACACGTGTGGGTGGATTAAAAAGAACTGTGGTTGATTATGTGTATAGGCATGCACAAGTGTTTGGTTTTGAAGGGTAGCTTCTCAGGCCACAGTTGACAGGGTGTGAAAATGTTAAAGCGTTTAGGGCAGGAAGTCTGCTCAAGTCTGCAAGTAGCTTCCTCCACCGGCTGCCCATATTGCACTTTATTGTCTCAGCGGTCTCGTACCAGCAGTAGTCGTTTCCACCATGCAACAGCAGCAGCAGCAGCAGCTCAACATCTCCAACATGAACGCTACGGTGCAGGTCACGGTTGAGAACCAGGTGGCCAGTGCCCTGCTGGGCCTCTGTTTTGTCCTGGGGGTGCCTGGGAACCTGGTGGTGATAGAAGTCCTCAGACGCAAACTGGTGGGAGGGAGCTTCACACTGTGGCTGATGCTGAACCTGGCCGTGTCGGACCTGCTGACCCTGCTGACCCTGCCCGTGTGGATCCACACTCTGCAGCACGGCTGGAATTTGGGCTCGATGGCCTGCAAGCTTCTGGCCCACATGGTGTACTGGAGCCTCTATACCAGCGTGCTGTGTGTCACTCTTCTTAGCGTGCAGCGCTACGTCCAGGTGCTCTACCCACAGCGCTGGGCCAAGGTCAAGGCCACGGGTCATCGGATTCTGCTGGCAATCGTATGGACTCTTGGAGGCCTGCTGTCATGTCATGCTCTGGCGCAAAGAGACGTAGTATTGTGGAGGGATGGGTTGCTCCACTGCAGACCACACTACAGGGGGGATGGGGAGAAGGTAGCCACTCTTCTGCTGGAGAGCCTGCTGATGTTTGTGCTGCCGTTCTCCATCCTGGCCTCCCTGTACATCGCCCTGCACAGAAGAGTGAAGCAGACTGTTCGCTCAGGTCACAGAAGAATGAAGAAGCTAGTGTTCAGAATCATCATGGTTTTCTTCATCCTGTCCATTCCGATCCACCTCAACAATTTGCTGACCATTGTGGCAATTTCTTCAGGATCAAATAACTTCCTGCAGTTTACAAAGGTCACTGGGAATATCGCCGGGGCAGTAACCTTCATCAACAGCTGTTTTAACCCCTACCTGTATGCTTTCTCCCACCGGACATTGCGGCGTCAGTCCATAGTCAGGTCACTCAATCAAAACAGTTCATCTGTGCAGTCTTGCTCCCTCAATGCCAAGCAGACGGTGATATTATCTTAGACAGACCGCTATCTGATCTGATCTGATCTAATCAGATATCAGAGTTCAACAATACTTTTCTCCAGATGAAGATGTCCACATGTAAGTCATGTCCAGTCACTCACTGTCTTATAAAATCTGCAGAGTTTAGTTTGGTAAAGATTTATGGGCTGACTGATGCTGTGCACTGGAATATACAAGAGTCAAAGTCTGTAAGGTTACTTAAATGTAATGGCTTATATATTACTAGCTATCCTGTTAAAATGAAATAATAGAACTTTTCAAAATTAGTCCAATTCATCAAAAATAATGTAACTGACTACATTTGTTTACTTTTGGTTGGCAGAAACAGACAAATAAAAAAATAAATGAGTAATGAGTACATAACTCCAAAATGAATCGAGCCCATATACTGTACATGGCCAAAAGATGGAAAACAAGAGAATAAATATATGTATTAATAAATGTTATCTATTTTACACATTAAGACGCATACCAGTTTAACAAAAATAATACATTTAAATGCAACTTCTTTTGTAGTCAACAACATTTTGATTAGTAACTGCAATTTATTTTTTCAGTAACTGAAGCAGATTATAATTTATATTGTGATTTAATCACAATTCCATTACATGTAATTAATTACTCCCCTGGTGAAGTTTATGTAAATCTTTTGTGTATCACATTTTGAGTATAAGGCTGTGCTTTAATTTCTCTTTAAACTTTTTCAATGTAAACATATTTTTTCAATAATTTCTGCAATCAATCATAAATATATTATATTGTATGTAATCACCGATGGCTTCTGCTGTATATACTATGTTATACTGTATACAATAAAAATATATAAATGTAAAATTGTATTGCTGTAAGTATCATACAGTTTATATTTCACCTATTAAGATAATATTGATAAAGATTCTGAGGCTTCTTGCTTCTGTCACATCTATACCTTTTGCCGCTGAGTGCATTGCCAACAGGTTGTCCTGGTGAATTAATGGTTATGATGATCAATATTGATAGCCTAAAGAAGAGAACCGAGTAATGACACGAGAACCGAGTAATCACAAGAGAACCGAGTAATGCTATGATCCAACATTTTACAGATGTTTGTACTTGACATACGAGTTAAGTTAAAAAATATGAACTAATTTCACTTTGGCATTGAAGCTAAGAATGACACCTGTTTGCTGATCACATATTTTGAAATGTAACCAGCTCCTAAAATGATACCAGTTCTGTGCTTATAGTATGAGAGGTGCACATGTGGTTTTCATGATTCCAAGATTCCATTAGAAGTATAATTCCACAGATATCCACGACTTTCCGTACAGAATTATACCATAAAGTGATACTTAAGTCTCACTAGTAACAGACATATATGGCATAGGCCATCCTTCTCTTGGAATGAACTAAATTGTTTTTGTTTAGAAAGAAAAGAAGAAGGAACGCTTTTCTTTCTCGAAGAATGTTAGTTATAGTCAAAAAATTCTGTTTTTCAAATTGTTTTCTTGTTTCACTATTATGTAATGTATGTTGCATATAGTGATTGGTTTCAGAGGATTTTGTACTGATGCTATACTAGTAAACCAGTTAAGGAATGCTAACTCTGCTTATCAGAACATAAGTATATCTGAATAAAGTATATCTGGGAAATAAGTATATCTGATTAAAGTTGCCACTTCGTGACAAAAGGCTTCCGCAGAAAAGGCTTTTTTGACTGTTTTAAATAGCAGATTAACTCAACTCAACCAGCGACCTAGTTTCACCACCCACTGTGTGGTTCTGGTGGTCTGTTTCACAATGCTGAAGAAGTTTCGGAGACAGACATGTAAGATCGTTTCCCATGGCCAGCAGCGTATTTATTTTGGGGGATATTGCTACACTGTTGCTGTGACTGCTGTGCAGTTGCAGTAATCTATCATTTATTATACTAGCCTACAGTAAAAAAACAAACAGTGATTCTTATCACAAGATATCTTAGACAGACAATGAGAGGTGCAGGTAGCCAGTTGTTGCCTCCTGTGCCTGGCTGCCTGCTCAAGGTGGGTATTCAAGCCCCTGGGTTCACTATTGATGAAATGGTATAAATAAAATAAACTCTCTCTCTAACATGAAGAGAGACCAAACCAAACTTTACTTTCCACGCGGCTGCAATGTCGGAAACAAGAGACAAGAACATTACATTTTCTCAGAGCTACTAACATGCACTGCAGCGCTTCAGGGAGGGAACGATACTGTTGGAGTGAATACTTTATGTGTTGAGATACACTCTGGTCAGAATAATATTTGGTCTCACTTGGATATAACTATTACTACTACTACTAATAATGATAATATTAATAATAATAATCAAGGTCGCTTTACAGAAGTCAAAGAGAAAACAAAAACAAGATTTATTTTGCCCCATAGACAGTTTCTACAACAGTAGCTTTGTCGTTGCTAAACCACCACAGTAGACTGCAACTTTCACTCAAACAACCTTGTAACACCTGTGTCTAGAAAGCGTTGTTGCTTGGTAGAAAATAGCAAGTTCTGTTGTTCAAAACCTGGTCCAGTGTTAATGATGTCAGGCTTTAAATTGATGATAAAAAATTAGTCTTGCACATTTAATAAAAACATCTATAGAGCTACATCATATATAGAAAATCATTGAGAATGCACAACCAACTTATAATGAATTGGAAAATGTTTCTGTCGTGTCCCAATATTTTCTTAATTACAGCCTGTATAGAGAGAGGGTCAATCTAATCAGACTAATGCAATTAAAATGTTGACAACTGCAAAATATCCATGAACGATGCTTCAATGATTACTGTCGTACCAACAACCAAACTTTCTGCCCATGTTTAACCAAGAATGACAGTTCTAACTCAAAGATTGCAACGGAGGTTACCCTTTCTAGAAACACACCCCTGATTATTATGACCGCCGCGCAGCGAAGCGGCGGTCATATAGGTTTAGTCAGAAATTTATTTTTGTATTTATTTATTTTTTCTTTTTCGCATGCCCAAATTTCCGTCAATGAGTCCCGGGACACTGAAAGACCGGGGTACACGAAACTTGGTGGGCATATAACCCCACATGGATAGCATGGAACCATCGTTTTTCGTTTTGATCTGTAGCCCCCCCGCTGGACTGGACCCCCCGAAAGGAGGGTAGGGCAGACACAGTTTTCTGTGAATATCTCGAAAACCGTAGGGTTTAGGAGGACCATTTTTTTTTTTTGTATGTTGATCTCAAGGGGCCATGTCAACCCATTCCATAACCACTCATTTCATGTATAGCGCCACCTAGTTAAACACAAAAAAGTAAAAATGAGGTGTTGTAATTGAAGGTATCTGTGACCTAACATAGTCAAAACTGCACGAAATTGGAAGTGTAGGATCATTATGACACCCTCTGTATGCACGCCAAGTTTTGTGGAATTCCGTTCATGGGGGGCCACACAATAAATTAATTTATGTTACTATACACCAACTGGCCTGTAGGTGGCCGGAGACAGTTTTCTGTGAATATCTCGAGAACCGTAGGGCCTAGGAGGTCCACCTTTTTTATGTATGTTGGTCTTAAGCGGGCACGTCAACCCATCCCATTACCACTTATTTAATGTATAGCGCCACCTAGTTAAAAATTCAAAAGCAAAAAATTAGGTGTTTTCATCACAATATCTCCTGCTGACAAGGTCAAAACTGCACAAAATTAAAAGTGTAGGATCATTATGACACCCTCCGAATGCATGCCAAGTTTTGTGTACTTTCGTTCATGGGGGGCCTTACAATAAAATAATTTATGTGTACATTTAGTGACGTACACCAACAAGGATTCCCGGGACACTGAAAGACCGGGGTACACAAACTTGGTGGGCATGTACCCCCACATGGATAGCATGGAACTGTCATTTTTCGTTTTGATCTGTAGCCCCCCCGCTGGACTGGATCCCCCGAAAGGAGGGTAGGGCAGACACAGTTCTCTGTGAATATCTTGAGAACTGTAGGGCCTAGGATGACCATTTTTTTCCGTATGTTTGCCTCCAGGGGTTATGTTAACCCATTTCATGTGCACACATGTGCACAAACAGATACACACACACACACACATACATTCACAGTAATCATACGTATGACACATACTCACACAGTAGACATATGTACGCTTGCATGCACAGGCACATACGCAGGCACACACACAAGCACGCACACACACACACACACACCCACACACACACACACACTCACACACCCACACACATAACATAAACATGTACATGCACACATGCACACAATTCAAGAATTTCTCAGAATTATGAACAGGCAAGATGGAGGTGGGGTGAAATCTATGAACTAATCATGTTTTGGTACTTGTTGTCTAGCAGATACCAGTGAGGATTGAGTGTGGATAATGCAATTTAGTGAGACAGTTAGAATCATATAGGCCTTTCAGCGTGATTTCTTTTTGTGGAAAAAATGTGCTGGACTGGGCGGCGGTCATATTAGTTAATAAACTATCTGACACTTAACTACAATTGATGCTTAAAGTTAAGGTTAGGGGTTGGATTTGGTTAAGGTCATGTTCAGTAATTGTTCAATAACACCTCCTGATTTTGAAACTTAACAGATCAGTTAGTGTAGGAGAAAACTGTTTTATTATTTTATCTATCATGTATCATGTTTATTTTACCATTGTATTTATTAAGTGCTTATGCAAACATTGTATGATATGACGCTTAGAGAAGTCTTGTATGGCTGCCTCAGACCGGTTCTTGTTGTTTTGCACCTATACGAAATGGTTGCAGTTAATAGGACCCCAGCTTTGAAATGTCAAGCTACCTAATAAGCAGAAGTGGGTGAGGGCATGCAGCCAAATATTAAGACGCTAAGTTTCATAAGCATGCTTGTTTATGTTTCTATAAAAATATGTGCAAGAACCCCATACCTTTTTCTCGGTCTCGCTGAGGAGTACTGACCCTACGCGCAGTAAAAAACACCTTGATCTGGAATCCTGCTGTTGTCTGTTTAATAGTTAATATGAATATTTAAGTGAGTAACGTCTATGGTGTGTGTGTATGTCTGTGAGTGTGTGTGTGTGTGTGTCTGTGTGTATGTGTATGTCTGTGAGTGTGTGTGTGTGTGTGTGTGTGTGTGTCTCTGTGTATGTGTATGTCTGTGAGTGTGTGTGTGTGTGTGTGTCTGTGTGTATGTGTATGTCTGTGAGTGTGTGTGTGTGTTGTCTGTGAGTGTGGGTGGGTGGTTGACTGTGTGCGTGACTGTGTGAGTGAGTGAGAGTGAATGAGTCAGACAGAAGTGAAAAAGAGCAAGTATGAATTTCCACACAAATGCCACCTGAATACCTTCCCACACCCACACCAAAATGAGGTAATATGATGATACCCAAATAAATACAGACAAAACCACAACCAGTACCCCACCACAAAATGGCGTTACCTTCTGTTTTTTTTCAGTTAATTTGAAATGCACCATGTTGTACCCATGCTAACAACAATAAGGTAGTGACTGGCTGGCCTTCACAGCCAGACAAAATGATGTATGCATGTGCGTGACTGTCTCTGTGTGTGTGTGTCTGTGTGAGTAAGTGAGTGAGAGTGAGTCAGACAAACACAGACAGAGCAAGTGAGAAGTTCCGCATAAATGTCACCTACATACCTTTTCCCCTACCAACCAAAGACACATCAACTAAAGTCTGTTCCCATAAGATGCAACCAAATGCACCATTTAATTTGATCAGCACTACAATAAAAAATCACATTATTCAAAATCAGGCTCAAAACGCACCTTTTTACATTGGTCTTCCCTGTGTTTTAATTGTCTTACCCTGTTATGTCTGTAATTAAGTGTTGTCTGTTGAGGTCATCTTAGCTTAAATCATTGATCTGTATGTTTACTTACTTATCTATTTTTTTTTAAAATTATTATTATTCTTTAGCTAATGCACTATGTACAGCAGTTTGGTCAGTACGAGCTGTGGTTAAACGTCCTCTAAAAATAAACTTTACCTACTTACTTACTTACTTACTAAAAAAATAGTTTTACTGCCGTCCATTCAAAGACCGAGGAGCTTGCTTTAGCCTTCACAGCAGGACAAAAGGATGCATTACATAGTGCACTGTGACAGGCTTTGGGTCTGTGCTGAATATGTACAGTACGAACATCCTTTATTATCCCAGTGCAGTGCTGAGCTCATTCATCATAGCTGTAGGACCACGCGACTCCTCTGTCCACTGGCACGGTGATAATGTTATGTGGAGAGGAGAGTGATGGAGTGAGCTGTGTGCATTCTCTGCTTTACCATTTACCAAGATTTCTATCATTCCGCACACGTGTTTGTGTGTGTGTGTGTGTGCGCGCGTGTGTTTGTGCGTGAGTAAACACATGCATGAGGGAGAGAGAGAGAAGGAGAGATAGAGGTAGAATAAGGAAGACATAGGAGAGAGAGTGGGTGGATTTAGAGAGAGAGCAGAGAATATATGTGTAATCAGACGCATGCAACACCTCTCTGCTTTCCATCATTCTCATGTGCAAAACGTGAGTGGATAAGGAGGGCAGGCCCTGCTCAACATGTCTACAGGGGGGTGATACACGGGCACGCCATCACAGCTCACACAGTCCACTGGGAAATATCACCGCTGGCATCACTAGTGAAATATTCATCTCATCACTTAAAGTGTGCTTTTAGCTTATCTAAAAACTTCACAGCATTTCGCGGAAGTCAGGAGCAAGTCTTCAGCCACGTTGTTTGCATGTGTTCTTGAATGCTAACTGAAAAGCTAAAATAAATTAATCTATACAGCATGTTGCCAAATAATTGACATTTAATTATGTATCTGAACTGGGTCACATTTGATGGCATGCCTCGACGTGGTTTGTATTTCCGTGCTTATTTAAAAAAATAAAAATTTCTTGAATTTCCCCTGGGGATCAATAAAGTATCTATCTATCTATCTATCTGACAAATGAAGTGCCTTCTTGCACATGTTCATTACTAGAAGACATACAGGCATAAGTACCAACAGTAAACATAATAAACAAACAATAAACAATAAACAAACAAACAAACAATCAAAGAATTACAAACCACTGAGGGTAAAAGCAAGTTTTCCAAGGAGAATGTAAAAACAGGCTCTACTCCATAAGACCATTAATATTGATTCACCAGTCTAAGTCCTGCTTGAGGTAGGATTACCATACATGCTTGGCTTATTAGATCAGTAAAAGGGAAGGGGACATTTCCATGAAATCTATTGCTATTCTAACCTTGTCCAAGGGCACCACTGTAGTGCCTGAGTATTAAGATCAGCGGTATACTTTAAAATATAAGCTAACGAGGTGACCGCATTAGGGTAAAACGCCCGTGATGGGTACAGCAATCTAAAGCCATTTAAATCATAGTTTGGTCGGATGGGTTTTAATGATTGGTGCACAGAAATCTGAGGGAAGCGAGGGAGAGAGAGTGGGTGAGAGAGAGAGAGAGAGAGAGAAAGAGAAAGAGAAAGAGAGATGGGGAGCAGAAAACATGTAGGACACGGAGAGGAGGGGAGGGGTTGACGGATGGAGATGTGAGGAGGGTGGGAGAGAAGAGGAGGAGACGGAGGAGAGGGGCAGGAGAGGAGGATGAGAAGATTCGGTGCACTGTAATATTAAAGATGGAGCCAGGTCATTAGGAGAGGCCTCCAGGTAACATGCAGGCTGGCTAATTACACCCTAAGGAGAGATGTTATTAGATCAGCGTTGTTTCTTCACATAGAACTCCAACAAGCTAAACCGATGCACTTCACCATATAAAAAACACAAGTAATATTCTCTCATTTTCTCTTCCATCCTTCACAGAACGCATGGAAGATCATCTCAGAGTAGGTTTTTAATGTTTTTTTTTTCTCCAAACATGCTGAACTGAGAAACTCTAGCTCGGCTTCTCTACACTGGCTCAATTATCTAAACTGACTGTATGTAACCACTGTACAGTTACTCGTGGGCTCAAAACAACATAAAAAATAAATTAAACGAAACAAACAATAAAAAGTATCTATTATTTGCTTGACATAAGGGCCCTTTTACAACTGAAAGACTGTAACATATTAACAGTGGATTTGGTTGGATTATCCACAGGGTAATCAAGGTATTTATGGCCTTGGATGAGTAATATTGAGAAGGAAAACATTCTGTACTCTCTCATTGGGTCTACAGTAATTTAGTCTGACGCATGTCTATGCAATTGCTTTCTAACTAGGGCAGCATCCACTTTAGACACACACACACGATCACCCACATCATGCACAAAGGAAACACAAACACAATGCACACAAACACACAGGGCAGTACAAGTGGAAAAAACAGGCCCGTATCTATTGCACTATAAAACTGACAGGTGAATCAGTCAGCCATCTTATTAAAGAGGATGGAGCCACCCTGCCTCCATCTCCGGAGAACTCATGGCAGATTACTGTGACCTGAATACTTCCCTGAGACACAAGAGACAGAAGAGTGGAAACAGATGGAGAGAGAGACACAGAGATGAGATAGAGAGAAAGTGAGAGAGAGAGAAAGTGAGAGAGAGAGAGAGAGAGAGAGAGAGAGAGAGAGATAAAGATGTGTGGGTGGGTGGACAAAGAAGACAGAGGAAGAGGATGCTGATGGGTTCAAGGCTGGCTTGTCCTGCTTTTTCTACTGGTTGGATGTGCTCTAAGTGGACCACGATTGGACAGCATCATGAGGATGACAGTATTAGATAGAGCAAGACACACAAACACATATTGTACACACACAAACACACACACACATTTGCATGCAAACACACACACTCATGCAAACACACACACTGTAAAAACAGTCACAGTGATACCTGTTACTCTGGCCCAAGGGCTTATCTCCAACATGCCTATGACGTGGGGACTAGCAAAAACACAGTAAATAAATAAACAACTCAAAATAGCAACACTAATAATGCCCCTCTCCAGTTTTGTTTTCTCCGAGGATTGGCCATCAGTGTTAAGGATGTCTCTAATTTCACACCATCTTGCAGCCACGCACAGGTGTCAGAAAAACAACCCAAAGCAAAACAGAAGCCACACTTATTGGGGAAAATGTCAGCTATGTCGATGTGCACCATGGCTGGTGTACAGAACAGGAGAAAAGACTCCTCAGACGCCATTTGAACTGAGGACAAAGGTGACTCTTGAGGGCCTAACCAGACATAGAGTAGGGAACTGGTTACATCTAGGAGCAGAACCAACAAACATGAACTCTCTTTAATCCCACGTGCTCTTAAACTGTACAATAAGTCATTTTATACTTACTGCACTTGTCCTCTTGATAATTTTTGCTTGTTCTATATATATATATATGCCTTTATTTATGAGTTTTACTTTGTTGTTTGACCAAATTCAGGACTGTAAAAACATTACGTTTTTCCAATGTTTCTGCCATGTCAAACCAATAAAATGAAATCTGAAAATTTGAATCTGAACACATTGACAAAGGTCACTCCAAATGTAGCTGACCCCTGTGTGGTTGACGACCCCTCATCCTAAAAACAAAGAACTGCAAAGTTGATCATCAGTCCTGACATGACATACACTCTCCTCACATCCTCTCATTTAATCCTCTGTGCACCTAACCCATAGCAGCAACCAACATCACCACACATCAGAGGAGATGATCCATAAAGATATCATCACTGCCCTCAAGAGCAGGAACGAGGTGACAGTGCTACTCAATAACCAGACCAGCATGACCTGAGCGTCCCTACTGAAACATGATGTGAAGAAGGGAGGGGGAGAGATGGGGGGAGAGATATCACTATCTCCTCTCTTTAAATCTCTCTCTTCTTATATATATATATATATATATATATATATCCTCTCTCTTTCTCTCCTCTATCTTTATGTCTCTCTCTCTTCTTATATATATATGTATATATATATATCCTCTCTCTTTCTCTCCTCTATCTTTATGTCTCTCTCTCCTGTGTCAGTCTTGGAGTGGGGAGAGACATTTATTCCTCTCCCTGCTGGAGTTCACAGATATGGTCAAGCATCTCAAGTGAAACAAATTAATAATGTCGGAAAAGAGGAAACAGCAGTCCACTGTAATAACAAGCCCATAAATATATCAGGCATATGTAGCACCAGGGGGAAGGAAAAAGCACTTACTTAAGGGGCGAGGTAGATACTGTATCGTTATCGTCTCCCACCTCATTCACACCTACACACACCATGCTAATTTACAACTACAGGCTACGTGTACGTGTTTCAAATAGGGGATCACAGAAAAGGTCAAAGCACGCGGGCAAATACAGTATCATGTCATTCTTCCTCATACCAGAGTCTGATCATTCTCTGACTAAGCCAGATTGACCTTTTGACTCACTAACTAATGGGACTGGAGATGAGGGAGTATAGCCTTCAGTGTCTGCATTATTACAGTAAACATCAGCGAAGCCAGTCTGTTCTTTCCAGGCGGGAGAGGGGGAGTCAGATGCCCCATACACACTGTCTATAAGGGGGATGCTATGCTTTCAAAACATGGCTAATTTTGTTTCACTACTTCAGTGTAGAAATGTGAAAGGGTTTTGTCACAATTACCTTACATCAGGATTCAGGAGTCAACCATGGCTGTTGTGCGTGCGAGCGTGTGTGTGTGTATGTGTGTGTGTGTGTGTGTGTGTATGTCAGAGCAACAAAGATGTTTGTCTGGGTCAGGGTGTGAGTAACAATGTGTGAGTAATAGTGTACGTGTGTGTCTTTCTATCTGAGACAGAGGGAGAAGAAGAGAGAGGCGGACAGGAATGTATGTGTCTATGTGCATTGTGCACGTACACATACAGAGAGAGAGAGAGAGAGAGAGAGAGAGAGAGAGAGATGGGGTAGAGGGATGTGTATGTGTGTTGCTGCTGGTGGTGTGGATCATCATGAGTTCCCCGTGCCGTTTTTAGCCAGCGTGGGGCCACTTGGTGACGCACATCAAACGACGGCACATTTGCACCCTGTCTCCTGCCTGCCAAAACAGAGCCTTAATCAAAATAGTTCCGGCGCCTCTGCCCAGTGGCTATTCTTACCTGCTATCTCCCCATGGCTCTGATTCCACATCGATCTGTCTGTCTCTCCACACCCACCCACCTCACACACACACACACACACACACACGCACGCACACACGCACACACACGCACACACACACACACACACACACACACACACACACACCGGCTTCAATGAACGAACATGCCAAGGGCTCAGGGAGGTCAAACTGAGCTCCCCTTGAAACAGCACAGATCAGCGCACACAGCTACTCCTTTAGAGTCCACAGTCGGTGGTTGTTCACTTTATTGAGCCCATTCGGAGGAAATTTGATGTGGCCATTTATAGCTGCTTCCTTCAGTCCTCCCCTAAGCCAGCGAGGTGTAAACGCTGAGCTCTAAGGTTAACATCCATTACTCAGAGCCATTTTGGGGAGATCTGATGGGAAAAAGCATCTGGTGGTGAAAACAGTCATATCTGTCAGCTTTATATTGACCTATACTTTTGAAAAAAGGCGTATGTCATGAAAAGTAATCAAGCGCTTGAATTGTCGTTCACACACAATAATTGTGAGGTCAACTGAAAGAGCTCATGAACGTTTAGAAAAGTTTGTTTAGAAGAGCTAAGGGGCGACGACTGGCAATAGCATTATTACAAGGGCCATCTGTTGTTATCTTTGAGATTTAAAGTTTATTATTTTCTTTACTTAGCCTATTATTATTATTATTATTATTATAATAATAATAATAATAATAATAATAATTGTATTATTTATTCTTATTATTTTTTTATGTAAAGCACTTTGTTGCTTTTTGAGATATATGCATCCTAGAGGCATTTTTTAATAAAAGTTGGGAACAGGGCTTTTTAACATAATTATGGTGTGCTGAATCTAACTAGCCCTGTTCCCAAGCTAAATTTTGAGTTTTTGACCATCTAATTAGCACAAACAAAATGGTTGCCAAAATGGCGATTTTGAGCACTTTCTTTGGGTACAGAAAGAAAAAAATCTAGTATTAGTATTGCCTATACTAATTACCTGAAAAAACCTTTGAAAATCAAATTGCTTAAACTTTATAACTGAGCAGGCATATTTGACGAATGAGACTAATATACTTATACTTATAATCCTAAATTGTACACACCAATCCACATGGTCTAAATTTTGTCTCATTAGAAGTTCCATCATTCCACTATATATTCCTCTACCAAATGTATGACCAAGTCTGTTCTGTGCACATTGTAAATTCTACAGACAAATGTTTCTGAAGATTTGTTTCCTCTGTGAGTTCACCAATGCACCTTTTTCAGCAATTCATGGTGCTTTTCAAGACCTCAATTTTGTTTCGCTTCGGTACTGAGACTGGCACAGATGAGCTCTCTTTGGATTTCTCGTGTATAAAATCTACCGAGAGCCACCAACCAACCAGCGAACAGAGGGCGTGGCTCAGAGAGAGATTATGTTACACAGGCATGATCTTTGAATTTGGGGCAAGCAGACCGCTTGGAAACCTATTATATGGGCTACAGCAACGTTAGGCGACCATTACACTTTTATTTTTACCTTTTTCCAGTTTACTAACAGGAGTGTCACAAACAAAATCAGGTAACACTTTATTTGAAGGGGTCTACACAAGGGTGACATGTAACCGTCATAAGATTGACAAAACACATGTCATGCACATTAATGACACATTATTGATGTTTATGACTGTTGTCATAATGTGTCATTCGGTTTTTGGAATGTCAAGTTGACATTGTTTGGGTGTCATCATTATAACAACTTGACATTAGCCAAGGTGACATTATTTGAGGGTGTCTCTGTCATGACAACTTGACATTAGCCAAGAAAATGTAAACTGTTTACAATATTGTCATGACAACTTGACATTAGCCAAGAAAGAAATGCAAAATTGACATATAACTGTATTTGGCCTGACTGATCTTCTAGGTTTGTGAAGTGGTGGGCCGGAATAATTGATTATCATGACACTATTATAATTGTGTCATGAATACTTTCCTTGGCATGATATTGTCATGACAACTTGACATATAACTGTGTTTGGCCTGACTTATCTTCTAGGTTTATGAAGTGATGAGCCTGAACAATTGGCTGTCATGACACCATTTTAAATTAGATATACTCAACATATTGTAGCAAACTGCAATGTTGTCTCAGAATGTTTTTTATTGGCTTAAGACACTTTAACACACAAACAGTAATGCCGGGCCAGACCCGGCCCTTATGCCCCAGCACTGAACATCTGCCCTGGGCTGCATGCAAACACACACCAGCCAAACCTGGCTCTTAACACTCCAACTCACTGTAAAACATAAACACGACAGACATGACATACAACATAACACATCACACTGCACAGCATCATGGGAGCACAGTCATAAACCAGCTAGACTCAGTTCATTACAATATTCAGCATCATGGGAGCACAGTCATAAACCAGCTAGACTCAGTTCATTACAATATTCAGCATCATGGGAGCACAGTCATAAACCAGCTAGACTCAGTTCATTACAATATTCAGCATCATGGGAGCACAGTCATAAACCAGCTAGACTCAGTTCATTACAATATTGAACGTACATTGTAGATGTAACCCACTCGAAAATAGCCTACTAATAGGATTACATTATATCTAATTTCTTGATTAGTTTTAGTTATGTTTTCCCTGCACACCGTATTTGTCCAGTAGGTGGCAGTGGTTTTAGCACTTTGAGTCCCTTTTCTGGTTTGTTTTGGATGAACTAGAGTGGTGGACACTGAAATTTTGACGATTGGTCCTGTCTCGACTTTTCTGACTCGTTTTGAATCGCCTTTGACTACTCAGAGTGGCTGCCAACAGGCATACTCAAACATGTCCTAAAACAACCCTTAACGTTCGTTTTCAAAACTGTGCAACTCACCGAGTGGTATGCTAGTGCTGAAGTTTCATGTACTGTATGTAGTGAATGATAATGTAATAATTAAACAATTATGTCAAGTTGTCATGACAATATCATGCCAAGGAAAGTGTTCATGACACAATTATAATGGTGTCATGACAGTCAATTGTTCAGGCCCATCCCTTCAGAAACCTAGAAGATAAGTCAGGCCAAACACCTTGCATTTCTTTCTTGGCTAATGTCAAGTCGTCATGACAATATTGTAAACGGGTTACATTTTCTTGGCTGATGTCAAGTTGTCATGACAAAGACACTGTCAAATAATGTCAACTTGGCTAATGTCAAGTTGTCATAATGATGACACCCAAACAATGTCAACTTGACATTCCAAAAACCGAATGACACATTATGACAACAGTCATAAACATCAATAATGTGTCATTAATGTACATGACATGTGTCATGTCATTCTTATGACGGTTACATGTCACCCTTATGTAAACCCCTTCAAATAAAGTGTTACCCAAAATCACAATTGAGCTGCCTGTGGGTTTGGCAAGCTTCACTTGACATTTTATAACATCCACAAATATAAGTCATACCTTAATTCTATCACTTGAAGTATGAACGTATTCCCTAGATGAGATAATTGCCTATGTTATATCAGAGAGGGTTAAAGCGGAGCAATCAAGGATCTTTGGTTTGTCCTTGATCTCTACACTGGGGAATTGGAAGCGAATTAGGTTGGTAATGTATTTAGTCTTGGCATGAGTCAGTTACATACCCATTTCGGTAACACTTTACGGTAAGGGTACATGATTTATCATGAATTCATGGATGGATTATTTATGCTTAAGAAATCATAAATCGAGGGGTCACGTGATGCACTTGACGTGAGAGGTTCGTTTCTGTCGCCCTCCTGCCCCAGCGGCCTAAAATCTTTAATTTTAACGAAATAAACCACTGTTATTTGTATTTTTTTTACTACCAACCATGTCTGGAACTGAAGGGAACACGAACCAGCGTGAAACTAAAAGAAAAACGTGTCCTGATAAGAAAATACAGTTGGCTGATCCTAGCGCTGTTGATGGCGACTGTGAGGTGGATAGCGTGGCTAGCACAATAGCTCAAAATGTTACCGAGAAGATTAGCGCCTTGATGGAACAGAAATTCACGGAGTTACAGTCTTCCCTGCACGGTATGGATAGCCGCATTGAGGAAAATACTAAGAGGATAACAGATGCAGAGTCTCGCATCTCAGAGTGCGACGACCGTACAAGTTCTCTGGAGAGTAAAGTTGCCGGGCTTGAGCAACAAGTTAAGTCCCTAACCGATCGATCTGAAGACCTAGAAAACCGTAGCCGACGGGACAACCTACGCATCATCGGCCTACGGGAAGGTGCAGAGGGGACACAGGGAGTTACATTTTTTGAATCATGGCTGCCTGACATACTTGGCTTGGACACTAAGCATGGCCTTATAAAGATTGATAGAGCTCACAGAGCCCTAGGACCACGGAAGAAAAACTACGTCAGGCCCGTTATAGTGAAATTGCACAACTACGTTGATAAGCAGAAGATCCTAGCAGCAGTGAGGGAAAAGGACGAAATCTCCTATCAGGGAGACAAAGTTTACATTCGCCAGGACTTGTCACTTCGAGTGAGGGAGGCTCGACGTCAGTTCAACGCCACATGCGCTCAACTTATCCAGAAAGGCATACGATTCCAAATGTGTTACCCTGCCACCTTATGCTTCACCGTCAAGGGCGAAAACCACTCCTTCGAGTCTCCCAAAGATGCGGATGAATTTCTGACCAGGTTTGAATCCGACTGACTGTGAAATGAGTCTACTCATTGCAGAACTGTCCTGCCCTTGTGTTATTCTTTTTCTAAGCTAGCCCATAAGGGAATCATTTTTATTTGATGGTCTATCTTGTTTGTGAATTTACGTTCAAAGTCTGCTATATTTTTGTTTTAGTAGGTCATAGCCTATTCATTCTTTTCCCCCTTATGGGCTATGGATTCGAGTCTGACCGATTTAATGGTTACAAACTCCTAAGTCTGAAGTTTTTCTATTTCTGCTTACATTTACAACCCGTCTACTACGGTGCTATCTGCGCCGATACCAGGATAAAGGCGGTGGACTTGGTTGAATCGTATTGGGACTGCTTCGTTTTTTTTGTTTTTGTTTTTTTTTTAAATTGGTTTTCAATGCTTGAGCTCCAGTTGGCCGATGGGGTTGGGAGGGGGGTAGTGGGAAATGTGCATTGGTGGAGGAATGGAATTGCCTTCTGCTTGTGTCTTCTCACTTAATGGCAGGGAGATAACTCTCAGCTTCACTTGTCCCATGACTTTGAATGCCATTCTATGGCTGTTTTTTCTTTGTGTTCTGGGTGGGGTTTGTTCTTTTTTGGGATGTGTTCCATCATTTGGGGATGGAACTTTGAAGACAGCTTTATTTACTGTTTCATTTCTTAGTTTTTTTGTGGATTACACTTTTGCTTTTAGGCTATACCTGACAGCTTTAACTTATCTACTTATGGTTACTTACTTCTCAGATGTCAATTTTACTGTACTCTACCCACATTTAATCAATGAGTGACATAAAAATAATCTCTCTTAATGTGAAGGGCATTAACCATGTCATCAAACGGCAGAAAATACTTTACTTTCTAAAAAAGGAGAAATGTCAGATAGCACTCCTTCAAGAGACTCACTTGTCTGATCTAGAACATTTGAAATTGAGAAGGGGCTGGGTGGGACAGGTATTCTACTCTTCATATAACTCCAGAAGTAGAGGGGTCGCTATTCTCTTACATCGCAGCTTGCCTTTTACCCTTGATAAGACAATAACTGACAAAGAAGGCCGCTATGTACTCCTGTCAGGCTATTGTCGTGGAAAAATGAACCCACGCTAAACCAATCAACCTCCAATTAGCACTATCACTATCACTAGCACTCTGGTGAACGCGATCCAAGAAGACACTGGAGACTGAAGAGAGCTGCCGTTGACCAAGTTTAATTCACAAGTACTGACAATGGACAAAGTCTGACAAAGTCTGACCAAGTACCACCAAGCAGTAAAGTGAATCAAGGTATCTGCAGATAACCTGTTCCCATGAGAAGGTGCGCACGATCTGAAGTTCGAACGATCGCATCTCGCCTTTTATGCTAGGTGCGCGATCCCAGGCCCTCCCAGTTTCTGCACGTCACTCACCCAATCAGGAATCAAGGTTCCTCCCCGCGCCTAATGATTGACACCTGACTGAGCCAATCAGCTAAGTCCGGAGTTATTCCGCTCGATCATAATAGTGGATTTCACTTTGACATTTTTCAATAAAAAATAAGGTGTTCTCATGCTTCACGCTAATGTGTGTCTTTTACGCTTGGGGTTCTCGTATGTCGTTTTAATGTGTGGTTGTTGCTGACATAACTATTTCGGACACCTTGGACGGTCATGCTTCGGTGCAATTGTATCAGGGGACTCGGTTTTGATTAATGACCTGTAATCTCTTATCACCGTGGAGTCGTCCCCGGCCCCTCATTTAGATGGGCTTCTCCTGGTGTCTATGTCCTGGGTTCTTTCACTTTATTGCACTTAGTGTCATTTTCCCTATTGCCTGGCGTCAGTGCTTGTTAATGGGGCGTGAGTGATACCTGGGTTGCGCGCTTATCGGGGCTTCGAAGAGCGTGTGGATCAGAGAAGAAACTTGCTGAAATGGGGAATAAGATCCGTATTACGTGCGATCACTGTTTTAGGGTGCGTGCGAACAAAGAGACACCTGGCGAGCGAAACCCGCGTGGGTGCGTGCATAAACTCTCAAGGGAACAGGACATCTTGTTCTTTTTCACTGCAGAGTGGTACTCTAGTCTTGTGCACTTTATGTTGGAAAATTACCACACTATCTCTTTGGTGAACATGTTGGTTTTGGTTGTATATACGCCCCTACCACATATGAAGCATCCTTTTTTCCAAGGCTTCTCTCAGACCTAGCTGTACTTTCCTCTTCTTACTTGATAATAGGGGGAGACTTTAACTGTGTAATCAATCCTAACATTGATGTCTCACCTCCCCGTTCAGCTCTGTCAAGGAAGAGCTCCAAACTGCTTGAGTTACTTAAGGATTTGGATCTTTATGATACCTGGAGAACTCTGCACCCTTTAGATAAAGATTACAATTTTTTTTCTAACCCTCACCAAGTTTTTTCTAGGATAGACTACTTTTTCTCATCAAAGTCAGTACTACATAGGATAGTGGATTGCACAATTGGTATACAGTCTATTTCTGATCATTCCCCTATTGCTGTAATAATCTCACCACCTTATAGGGACCCAACATGTAGATGCTGGCGACTGAATCCTGTTTTACTAAGTAAACAATGCTTTATTGACTATATTAATGGGGAGATTGGACATTTTCTTGCTGAAAATAAGACACCTGACATCAGTCCCTCTATCCTGTGGGAATCTGTCAAGGCATATTTACGCGGGGCCATTATATCCTACTCTTCAGCACAAAAGAAGGATGCCATTAAGAAACAATTGGAACTTGAGAAAATTGTACTTGACCTTGAGGGCCAGCTCAAACTCTCATACAGCGCCTCCTTGGCCAAACAGTTAGGCGCGGCCCGCTCTGCTCTAAATCAGCTGTTAACACACAAAGCAGAGACACAGATATTCTTTGCAAAACACAGGCTATTTGAATCAGGTAATAAACCTGGCCGGCTACTTGCTCGGCTTGCACGTAGTAAAACGGAGCCAAATCTGATCCCATCTCTAACAGATAAATATGGGACTAGTCGTTATTTTATGAGGAACTTTATAGATCAGACTACACATCTTTGGAAGTCAGATAAAAAATGTTGGATGGAATAGAATTGCCATCTTTATCTGATGAACAAAAAGCAGAATTAAATAAGCCAATTAGTAAAGAAGAAGTTCTGGAAACTATCAGTGACCTTCAGGGAGGTAAAGCTCCTGGCCCTGATGGCTTTGGTCCTGACTTTTATAAGACTTTTAGTAAGGTGTTAGTCGACCCCTTAACTGATATGTTTTTGGATTCTTTTGACAAGGGCTGTCTCCCCCCTACTTTAAACCTTGCTCATATATCTGTTATCCTGAAAAAGGGCAAACCAGCTGACCAATGTGGATCCTATAGGCCTATTAGTTTAATTTCAGTCGATAGTAAAATACTTTCCAAGCTTCTGGCTAGACGTTTGGAGGATTTGCTCCCAATGCTTATTAACCCTGATCAAACAGGTTTTATTCGTGGACGATATTCTCTCAGTAATGTAAGGAGGTTACTACATATTGTTCAGCTTACAACTCAGAAAAAACAGAAGGCTTTGGCCATCTCCCTTGACGCTGAAAAGGCCTTTGATAGAGTCGAATGGTCCTACTTATTTGATATACTGCAGAGGTTTGGTTTGGGTGAGGTCTTTCTTAAATGGACCAGAACAATATATCACTCACCTAAAGCTGTGGTCATAACCAATGGCCTACGGTCTGATTCTTTCTCAGTGGCTAGAGGTGTTCGCCAAGGATGCCTACTTAGCCCACTACTTTTTGCTTTGGCTTTAGAACCACTAGCAGAGCGTATACGTTTACATACTGATGTGAGAGGTATAAGGCTAGGTACAAGGGAACATAAAATCGCTCTGTATGCCGATGACATTCTTTTGTTTGTAGTATCCCCTGAACTGTCCATTCCAGCTATTATGAATACATTAGATGAGTTCAGCACTATATCTGGTTATAAAATTAATTTTGAAGTCAGAAGCCATGCCACTTGGGCCTTTAAATTTTACTGATGTCTTGGACGATTTTCCCTTTAGGTGGTCAGTATCTGGTTTTACATACTTGGGAGTTAAGATTTCCCCAGATTTGAGAGAGTTGTGGAAACTTAATTTTGCCCCAATTTGTGCTGCAGTCAAGATAGATCTTGAGCGTTGGCATAATCTACCACTGTCGCTGTTTGGTCGAATCAGCCTCATTAAGATGAATGCCCTGCCCCGACTATTATATCCCTTGCAAATGCTACCTATATATCTAACAAAGAAGGTCAATAAAGACCTAGAAAGGGCAATCTCAAAGTTTATTTGGCAGGGCAAGAGGCCTAGACAGAGATTTAAGCTGTTACAAGTACCTGCTGATATGGGAGGCCTGTCTGTACCTAATTTGATTTTCTATAATTGGGCCTGCCATGCCCGGCATCTTTGGGTATGGCTTCATACATACATTAGGAATGAGACATGTGTTGACTCCTGGGCTTGTTTCCCGCATTGCCCATGGAGCCTGGTTACCTGTGATATTGCCAATATTAAACCTGAGATAAAACTTAATCCTATCATTTACAGTAGTGTCAGAGTGTGGCATGATATAATTAAGTTTTTAGGGAGGAAGAATGTCAAATCCTTGCTGTCTCCCATTACTCATAACCCTGATTTCCCAGCGGGTATTGGGTCACCTGTGTTCTCTGTGTGGCGTGAGAAGGGGGTTCATCTAGTTGCAGACCTGTTCAAGGATAATACCCGTATGTCTTTCCAGCAGATAAGAGAATTATATGATGTCCCCAAGACACATTTTTATGGTTATTTACAAATTAGGCATTTCATAGCTTCCCTGTCAAATTTTTCCACTGCTAGACTGCCTCCTACTGATCCAGAAATATTTCTCTTGGAACGCAGAAACATAGAACACTTTGTTTCAGCCTTTTATTCTGCTGTTAATGCATCTGGTGAGTATGAGCTGCCTAATATTACCCTTAAATGGGAAAGAGACTTGGGTACTGAATACATAGAAGATGACTGGAAAGTGGCTATAGATTTAATTAGATCTGTATCCACATGCAACAGATTTAGAGAGACTCAATACAAATTACTTCATAGGCTCCATATCACCCCTGTTGTTTTACACAAAATGGATAGATCTGTCTCTCCTCTTTGCATTAAGTGTCATACACAAAGGGCGACCTATTATCACTGTTTCTGGGAATGCAAGCTCATCTCCAGATTCTGGACTCGTGTTGCTAGAATACTCAGTGAGACACTTGAGGTCGAGATCAAAAAAGATCCATGTGTTTTCCTTGTAGGTCTCCCCTCTAGACAATTTCAACTCTCAGCATCAAAATATACGCTTCTTGAAAAGCTCCTCTTAATTGCCCGAAAGTGCATTTTGCACAATTGGATTAAAGAGCCCCCACCAACTATTACTCAGTGGTACAAAGAGATTTTTAACTTTCTTCCACATGAGCGTTTACAGGCTATTATTAAAGGAAGGGATGAGCGTTTCTTAAAAATCTGGTCCCCCTTTCTGGACTATTTGCCACAAGAATTGGGGCACCTCCTTAGAAGAGGTGAACTTATTGCCTTTCTAAGTATAAAGCCCACTTCTTAGGGTTAACATCATAGCCACATAATCTAAGATGAAGGTGTAGCCTGATTTTATTTAATTTTATTTATTTTAATTTATCTATTACTCATTTTTCTTTTTTTTTCTTTACTGTTATTTATAATCTATTTATTTATTCTTTCCATTTTATTTACTTTTTTTTACTGTTATTATACTGAATATTATTATAACCACTATCATTGACATTACCATTGTGGTGTGTATGTTGTGTTGTGTGATGTGTTGTGTTATGTTTTAAAAAATAAAATAAAAAGAATTATAAAAAAATAAAAATAAAAAAAAATAAATCATAAATCATAATGATGTACCCATCGCATCTAATGCTTTAGTTGATATGTTGTTCATACATGAGGTCACCATGAATGAGAGTATATGAACTCCTGTCAATTCCTGATGATTTATAAGATATGCATAAAAAATTACTTAATTCATGCATGAATTCATGATAATTCATGTACGTTTACCGTAAAGTGTTACCCATATTTCCTCATAACAAAATTATTGAATTTATAGCTAGATGAATAAATAGTGCTTCAAGAGGCTGGTCCTGGCCCACCTCAAGATCTGCTTACCACCCTCACTGGACTCCTACCAATTCGCCTACCGTCAGAACAGGAGCACAAAGGATGCCATCTCTACGGCACTTCACTCTGCCCTGTCCCTCCTTGACAATAGCAACACCTATGTGAGAATGCTGTTCATTGACTTCAGTTCAGCATTCAACACCATTATCCCCTCCAAACTGACCACCAAACTCAGTGAACTGGGCATCAATATCTCCCTCTCAAACTGGATTCTGGACTTCCTAACCAACAGACCTCACCTCCTCAACCCTGAACACCGGCATGTGCTGAGCCCTCTCCTTTACTCCCTCTTCACCTACGACTGCATACCTGTACTGTACATGGCTCTAACACCATTGTCAAGTTTGCAGACAACACTATGGTGATTGGTCTCATCAGCAACAATGATAAGACAGCCTGCACCTAACATCGCGGTGCACCGACAACAACATGGCTCTCAAAACCAAGAGGACCAGGGGTGTAAGTGGTAAAAAAAGAGGTGGGTAAACTATATTCTGTGATCAGGCGGACCATGACGCGGTCACCGATAAGGCAGACCACGGTATACCGGTGTGTATCCTGACCACATCGCTAGGCTACCATTTGATGATACCAATGGTATCACTGGGTGTTCCCTCATAGGCCACACAATCACTATTCAATTCTTACAGTAAAATAAGTTCATTGTTAACTTCAGAAAGAATAAAATATAGGAATAAATATGGTTAAAGTCTGTAAAGTTTATTAAATCACAATAAAGAGAACAAAAATTTCAGGATGTAGTCAGTATGTCAGAACGACGCTTCAGAAATCGGTGTATATCCATTTAAAAAATCCATTCATTATCCAAACTCATTTACTTGACATGCGGAGTGACTAATCTTTGATGCTTCTTGCTGACCTCTAACTCTAGGGAGAGACGGTGAATAACCTAATTTCATAAAGTAGACGCACTTCACACTCCTCAACCACAGACTCTTAAAAGCCCCCTTTGTTTCTTGGAATGACCTTTTGTACCTGTTAGTTATCAAGAAATGCAACAAACACACACACACACACACCATCTTTCTTTTACACTCACACACACACACACACACTGGGGCTCACTCTGGGCTTGTAGTCAAGGCTGTTTTCTGGCATAATCAGTAGGAGGGATGTAAAAAATCATCAAAAAAACATTTATTATCCAAACTCGTTTACTCGTGTGACTAATCTTTGATGTTTCTGCCGCAAGACGATTGGTCACTGATACCATAATGTGGTAGCCTTACGAGCCAGACCCACATTAAAATGTAGGGTCTGGGCACTCACCGTTCGCAGTGCTAAGTCCGAGGGGCGCGATAATCGTTTGTCTTTCAAATTCCCTCTGCACGCAATAGGACAGCGCTGAGTCCCATGCGTTTTCCCACCAGCGGAGCTAGTTGGCTAGTTCAAACTTTTGCCAACTTAAAAAAAGCTTGTGTCAAACAACAGCAACATCCATCTTCTTTGTTTTCAAGTAGCAGGGAATTCAAGCCAAACCGTTGCAACTCTGCCATCAATCATTATGTTAAGCCCGCCTAACGACTCTATACATGATTTGATTGGCCTGATAGAAGTTTAATTTTTCGAGCTCACAAGCCAACAGAGAGTTGCTAGACTAGCTCTGGAAGCAAATGTAATTTGCTTCCGCTAGGGTGCGTCTAGATTTCTAGGCTAATAATGTGGCGCAATATGGATAAACTGTGTTGCTCAGGCCAGATTCAACAATATGAAACTAACAATATGAAACTATACACAATTGTAAAAGGACATAAGCTTAATTTAAAATTGTTTAAGAAGTGTATGCTATTTAAAGTGCTTAAACGCTATTTCCACAATTCAGGAGGTGCGTAACGGCGTTTATGTGCATTTAGCCTCGACTACATCCCTGAAGGGGACCAAAGAGCTCATTGTGGACTTCAGGAAGTCAAAAGCTAGCACACAAAGCTCCATCCTCATCAACAGGACTGAGGTGGAGCATGTCACCAGCTTCAAGTTTCTGGGTGTTCACATCTCTGTGGACCTCTCTTGGACCCTTAACACTTCTACCCTGATCAAGAAGGCTCACCAGCGTCTCTTCTTCCTGAGGAGACTAAAGAAGGTCCACCTGTCTCCTCAGATCCTGGTGAACCTCTACCGCTGCACCATTGAGAGCATTCTCACCAACTCTGGCACAGTATGGTATGGTACTGTAAATGCTCTGCCTCTGACCAGAAAACACTGCAGAGGGTGGTGAAAACTCCCCAACTCATCACTGGTTCCTCACACCCCTCCATCGACATCACATTGCACCTTTCTGCTTTTTTGCACTTCTGGTTATACGCAAACTGCATTTTGTTGTCTCTGTACTTGTACTCTGCACAATGACAGAGTACAAGTACAGATAATCTAATCAAATGAAATGTGTGACTGCTGACCATCTTTCCAATTAGAAATCAAGGATGTGATGCTAGCTTGTTAGTTAATCGTTGTTCGTGATTGGTTCAAAGGAACTCCAATGATTTTAAACTTCAAACAAGTGTCCACCCACCAGGAAGAAGATGTTTGCCAATGAAGCCAGATCAGACTCTTTGACAAAGAGGAGCGTAAACATAGTCAAGAGTATGGTTCACGAGGCTAGTGACAGTAAGGCTAATTAGCATAATAATATTTTTTTTGCATTTTTTTCATAGCCTTTACTTTTTATTAACTGCCCACGGGAGATTTCTGAGATGCACAGATGTGAACAATATTAATTTATTTATATGATATAATGAAAGTGCCCAAGATTGCCATTTTGGCAACCATTTTGTTTATGCTAATTAGATGGTCGAAAACTCAAAATTCTGCTTGGGAACAGGGCTAGTTGGATTCAGCACATGTTAATTATGATAAAATGCCTCTAGAGCCATATACAAGGACTTTTTCTTGAAATAGCACTTGTCTAGAATGTTTCAGTAGAAGACTGGCTATTTTTTTCGAATGTGCATCCCCCCAGCTGTCTTTTATTGTAAGGTAACTCTTTCTCTCTCATTTTCTTGTGCTTCATTTCAAATGCTATTTGGGTAGTGACTGATTTGACTAGCCACTGAACTCATTTCTAAGCTCCACAGGAAGGTTGCTGAGCTAACTCACACCGGGGGAGCGTAGGCCTTCCATTAAAGAAAACTCAATTTGGTTGCTCATTTTCACTTGGATGCAGTGCGCCACCTGCCCGTCTGCATCCCCGTAGCCAGTCTCCGTGGTACTGCTCAGCGATCCCTAGCTGCTTCTCACTCTGCACCTGTCACCTGCTCATGTTTGTCCTTGCTGTCGTCATCGTCGTTGCCAGACAGTGCTTTAATTACCATCACCGCTCACGTTCAGGGAATTTGGGCCCGGTTCCAGGAATCTCTTAATTACTCTCCCAGGGTCTTTGGCAGCTCCAGGTGAGAGAGGGCAAAGTATGGCCTCTCTAGGTCAGTTTTCAGGAACTGGACTGGTAGCCTACAAGCATGGATGCAGAGACAGCTCGCATGGAACCGCAATATGGTCATTATAATTTCCACAGATCAGATATGTTGTTTGGTTCTAAGAATGCCTCGCACGGTGTTAACTTAGGGAGTAAGCCTAAGTACATACTACACAATTACCTACAGTGCTAATGAGAGGCTTTTCCCTGTTCCGGACTGGTAATATGGAAATAGTTTTAGATTAACATCTGCGACAGCAAACACTTGCTGAAAATGATCACAGTGCTATGAGCAGGAAATGAAGAAAAGTGAGACGGCGCTTCAAGTTTAGAGTGTTGCCGCATAATGCATTATAGCCATGCTGAGTCATTCTGAAAAAGCTGCTCTGGTAACATTACGAAATTGTGTGCAGCAAGACGAAAAAACTGCTTCCTCACAAGCTATTTCAGCAGATTTGACCCACATGCATTTCTCAGCGCAGGTAAAATGGCACCTTCTTATTTGTCCCTGAAGCTTTTATATAGGCCCACAACATTTTAAGAGTGACTAATGCCAAAATACATGATTAATGTCGGGAAATGGAGGAAGTAAACACTGCTCGTAAAACTCCCTTAACTGTTCTTTTCCCCCCTTGGCAAGCCAAGCAGTAGACCACACTTTTATGGCACAGAGGTAAACATCCAGTCTCCTGTCAGTCATTTTGTGGTTTTTGTCTTTTGAACATATCACATTGAGAACACTTTGGTGAACATTTGTTTCAAAGTATATTTTTGACTTCATTCAGAATAGGACAGTGAAGAGTGACAGAAAGCGAGTAGGAGAGAGAGATGTGGTGGAATCGGAAATAACAGTGGGCCGCCTAAATGCTGTGTCTGTAAGCTAGCACCATGAGACCAAAGAGAGAACATCACATTTATCAAGGCACTGTGGAGACCTACCAGAACAAGTCCAACCTGTAACTCTATCTACTGTACATTTATTCATTTAGCAGACACTTTTTTTATCCAAAGTGATTTACAAAAAGAGGAATAGCAACAATGCAGAGAAGACTGTAGGTAACAACTAATACTACTAACTATCTGTTGTCTATCTGTAACCTTTCCATGACTTTGTCTACCTTGCCTTTGGGCAGAATGATACAGCTACTATGTTTCACCTCCACACTTGTGGAGCTGATGCTGTCTAACCTCAGTATGTTAAAAACAGAAAAATGCTCCTGATAAATATAAAAAGCATTTAATCAAAATTGGCTACATGCCTAGGCCCTTATTGAAGAGCACCCTGATTTGTTTGACTATAATAGACATTCTTCGACTCAGAGAAGTGTCCCTTCTTCTTTTCTTTCTCATCTCAGTATGTTGTTTTTTCTATCACGTAAATCCATACAGAACACCTTATCAATAGTAAAAGCCACTGCAGGAAGTCCCTATATATAGTGCGTTTTCAGCCTTCAAATCTTAGCAAATAACATTGGTCAGAGCTGCTGTCCAGTTATCTGTGTTCCCCTTTATCTACAAAAGAGATGACAAACTCAGCACTAACAGCCCTGTGTCACAAACTAAGCTCACTGGTTTTGTTTGCACACCATAAATAGTCTCAAATACAGGCGGATTTTGATTTTAGGATCTATCACCGTCTAAAATATATTTCACTTTGAGTTGTTGTTGTCAAACCTATTCCAACCTCAGACACTGCTACCCACTGTTACCCACATAATAGAGTGGGTTACTTAGCTGAAGTCAATAATAAATAATTTCTCAACTGGAGGTCATATTGAAAAAAGACAACACTGTGTTATATCCCATACTGTGAGTGGGGTTTGGAAGATTAATGGCTTTTCCATTGTATACTGTCAAAAGTGAGGAACGTGCCCAGGTTATTTTATTGCATGATAAAGAAGACAAAAAGAGTGCAAGCAATACAGATGGGCTCATTGAGAGATTTTTTTTTTTAATTTTTTTTTTTGGGGGGGGGGGGGGGGGGGTTGTAGAGACAGGGGGTGTCTCCTCTGCTTATGGCAAAATCAAACACCTTGCGCCATCCCTGCACTGACAGACGCCACACTCCCTCTGTCATTTCTGGGAAACAATCTGTGAGGCAGTTGGCCACAGCAGAAACAACACGACTACACAATTAATTCTTCGATGACAAACGACATAGTCAAATCCCGCAGGCAGCGGCCAAAATCAATAGTTTGATTTCTCTCCCCCTAGTGCCGCCCTTTTTCTAATTCTCCTTCCCCTCCCTAATTTGGACTATTGATTGGCTCGGCTCGGTTAAACGTGCCACCGCCTCACGTGACTAATGACTCGGGGGAGCGATTGGCATCGGTGCAGGTACAGGGTGTGTGTGGCCATGCAGGGGAGCTGGAGGGGGGCCAGCCTTATGCTGTGAACTGACCTATTTACATAGGTTGGCTTCTGTCGCCTGAAATATTGATGTCATTCTCAAGATGTGTGTGTGTGTGTGTGTGAGTGAGTGAGTGTGTGTGTAGATAGATAGATAGATAGATAGATAGGTGGATAGATACTTTATTGATCCCCAGGGGAAATTCAAGAATTCATCATTTGTGTGTGTGTGTGTGTGTGCGCCTAGGAGTACAGAAGTGGACTTCTTGAGAGTAAAGAAGAAAGTGGTAAAAGAGACAGGAGGTTAGCAAGATGTTATTTTTGTCTAGCATCCATCTTAGAGTTTTGTTGTCAAAAATGAAAATTTATGATATTTAGAAGAGTCTCTTGATTCTTTGTTTTAAAAGATGCCTTATGCATATTCTATGTCTTGTTTATGACACGTAGGGAAATGGCACCATTATATTAAAGAAGCATTTTATTTTTCTATGTTCTATTTTTTGCATTTTTATATTCTGAGAATATACTGCACATTTTGAGAGGTTGTACTAATGTTTGCGTTATCAAAGTACTGACTACATGACTATCATTATCATGAGTATTACATATCATGAGTATTGAACACATGACCGTAGCAGTCTAAATGCATGAATGCCATGACCTACAGTACATACCAAGTTCTATGAAGCATGTGTGTGTGTGAGTGTGTGTACGTGTGTGTACATGTACACACCAGTCTATATATCTTCAGTTTGACTGTTTTGACTCGTTCTGAGGCCTGACCTTGTTTTCCTACAGTAAGTACAAGTACTTACCTGTTCAATCAGTCTGAGGACCTGTATTGATTGTCCCATAAACCAGCAGTGTATCGACCCTGTGCCCTCTCAGTGGCCTTTTGTCTGCTGTTTTGTCATCTCCTCGACCTAATTCTCTCAGAGTGGCGTCTTCATCAAGCCCAGGCCTACTGCTAGCCCCAAAGCTCTCATGGGCATAGCAGACCTACTGCAGACCTCACTCACAGCCACTCAATAGCTAGCTTCAGACCGTCGAGCAAAAGCCGAGCTAGCCAGGCCGAGCCGGGGCTAATTGCTTTCACACCTTCAGGTGCGGGTAACTGGTGCCACTTGGGGACTATATTAGTGCTACTGGCCCCTGATTTCTGGCCCACCCTAAACGTTGGGCCATTTGGTGCTCGAGCCGGGCTAGAGGTGATGTCAAGGTGAAGGCGGGGTCAACCCGTTGTTGTGTGTGAAGTCGAGAAACATGATCGAATGGAATGGCTATGAAAGCACAGCAGTATTTGCTAGTACACCGAGTTTAGAGATAGCGGTTAGGTCCGTATTAAAGATGTTTGCCTGTCAGTAGGTTAACTCTGTCCAGAGGTCGCCATGTAGCACAGTAGGCTAAAATTAAAAGTGAACTTATGAGTTAGTTAAAATAGACAAGCGTCCCACTAAATCATTCCTGCCAGTGTGTTTTATGCTATCAATAGTGTGGAATAGCCTAAGCTACTTAAATAACTATCGTAAAAGCTCCAATTTCAGTTTCAGCCCCTTTCGTTCAGAAATTCTAAAATAAAGATGTTAATACTTCAAAATAACATTTGATAAATGAACCTTACAGATTCCAGTGTGTTTCCATTTTCCACATGTGTAGATTTGAACAAAGTCTGGTTTGGTCTTAGCAGGAGCATCTACTGCCTATTTTCTTTACTGTGCGCTCGGAGTTTGGTGCTGGGCTGGTGGGTGGCCCCTCACGCGGCACATCTTTGTGAAATTAAATTTCGACTGGAGCTCCAAGCGGATTTGTACACACAGCCTTACAACACTGTTTTGAGCTCTTCGAGTCACGGTAAAATGTCATTTATAGTACATAGCTCACTTAGATACACATATGTTGTATGTGTTTGCGTTTCTTTAGGAATCCACCGTCTTGGTTTATATAGAAATCTTAAAAAAAAATGAATCACCATGCCGGAGAGAAGAGAGAGCCGCCCACGGGCCACCGCCCCCTAATCTGCTGGCTGATCTGCTCACCGGGCTGAAAGGGGACTTGTGGACTAGGCCTAATCTGCTGGCTGATCTGCTCACCGGGCTGAAAGGGGACTTGTGGACTAGGCCTAATCTGCTGGCTGATCTGCTCACCGGGCTGAAAGGGGACTTGTGGACTAGGCCTAATCTGCTGGCTGATCTGCTCACCGGGCTGAAAGGGGACTTGTGGACTAGGCCTAAACTGCTGGCTGATCTGCTCACCGGGCTGAAAGGGGACTTGTGGACTAGGCCTAATCTGCTGGCGAAGCATCATCACCTGCCTGCGGACTTATTGAGTGTTTTTCTGTTTGTCTTTATCTTTGTCTGCATGAGTGCTGAGTCCGTTTGTTTTATGTTTTATGTCTAGTCTTGTTCTGTGAGCCTATTGTCTTTGTAAAGACAGGCCTGCTTTACTGTCACTGTCTATTTGTCTGTCTGTTTATTTGTGTAGCCTATGTCTTGGTGTGATGTCACAGGTACGCTGGCGATTACGCCGCTCTGTCCGGCACCTGTCTTGTGTCTTTTGTTATTTTGTAAATTGTTTGTTTGTCTTGATGTCACGGGTACGCTGGCGACTACGCCGCTCCGTCCAGCATTGTTTGTCTTTATGTGTCAATGTCTTGTGTGTGGAGCGCTTTGGATTGTACTAAGTACATGTTAAATACGCTTTATAAATAAAAATGACTTGACTTGACTAGAAATTAATAGGCTATTAAGTGACATACACGTAAAAGGACAGAAATAGGTGACTGACTTTGATAGCATACAGTATAGGAAAGAGATACGCGACTTTCTGCTCATCTTGTGTAAAATGGGTGGTATTCAGTGACGTTTTCACAAGCGAGGACGTGTCGAGGTGTAATGCGTAAAGGCTAATAACCTGACAGTCTGAAAACAAATGTCTCAGGGTCATGAGGCTTGTAGCCTGGGCTACTTTTACCAGGTGGCCCCTCAAATGGGCAGCCGTGGCCTACTGGTTAGCGCTTTGGACTTGTAACCGGAGGGTTGCCGGTTCAAACCCCGACCAGTAGGCACAGCTGAAGTGCCCTTGAGCAAGGCACCTAACCCCACACTGCTCCCCGAGCGCCGCTGTTATTGCAGGCAGCTCACTGCGCTGGGATTAGTGTGTGCTTCACCTCACTGTGTGTTCACTGTGTGCTGAGTGTCTTTCACTAATTCATGGATTGGGATAAATGCAGAGACCAAATTTCCCTCACGGGATCAAAAGAGTATATATACTTATACTTACTTATAAATGACCCTAGCCTGGCCTGGCTCGACGGTCTGAAGCCGGCTAATGAGGCAGCCTCCACAGGGTGGCCTCAATCCTATTCACATGCACCACATGCGCGCCATGTTAGCGGATGCCCTAGTCAACCGATCTAATGGCAGGTAAAACCCACAACCCTGCTCTGCTCAATGTCACCACCAAATGGTGATGGGGAGGAGCACAAAGAAGGCTCTTAGAGCATAGACAAAGACTTCATTAATTTCTTCAGATCCCAGTTTCCAAGTGCCTTTTTTGCCTTGTCTTATATGCACTGACATGTTACCTGCCTTAAGATCTGAATATTGCCACAACAACCACAAACATCCCCACACGACACGACACCACATATCTATGAAATATCTTTGACCTCAGTCAGGTTATATGGTGCTTGTTTGTACAGACAGTCCTGGTACAACAGTTCTGCTCTAGATGTCTTGCTGATGTTTTTGTGTGGAGGACTCAGTGGTAGCACTGACACTTAAAGGTTCCACACACCTATCTTGATGTAAATACAAACAAAAAACATCAACATCATCTAAATAAACTCCCACCCTACAGGATACCAACAAAACAGAAGTCTAAAGAGGTAAACTGATAGCATTGGCCTGTTTATTTTCTTTGGGCTTTACCTAGAGCTCCTCTGGCTGTCTTGGGACTCTTGCGATACACTCTCCCATGCCTCCACATGACCCCTCCGGGTGGGCCTGAGCGTTTAGCTCTTCTTGGGGCCCTTGTTGGCTTTCTTATTGGGCTGGTGGGCCTCAATAAGCTGCTTGTTGCATCGCTTGATCTCATCGCGACTAAGGGAGTAGTCATCTTCCTGACTGCGGTACTGGAAGGTGTCTACAGAAGAGCAAGGGAGGCCGAGAGAGACACGTGCACGCCGTTATTGGAGCAGACAATGTGTATGACCCCTCTTGTGTGTGTGTGTGTGTGTGTGTGTGTGTGTGTGTGTGTGTGTGTGTGTGTGTGTGTGTGTGTCAAAAGTCACATGGACAAGAGTGTGCTGTGTGTATCACTCCCAGACAATCTAAATATGTAAGCATTACATGGCCCTTATGCTGAGATACGATCGCACTGAATCCCCACACCAGCCTCCCACCCGCCATTCTACTGGCTTCCTCAGGAGGCTCTGAAAGCTAATTCTTCCTCTTATGTATAGCAGCCAGCAAACAAAATAATAGTCCCTCACCAGATTTAATCTCCTAGTGACTACAGTGTATTTAAGCCTCTTTTGATAATTAGCACTATTCAGTATTTATGCAACAAAAGATGAAGGGGAAAAAATTAAGTGAGAATGGCACTATAGTGAGGTAAGGGCTCTCTGAACAGTGATATACATCTGTTATGTAAAGAGTCAATTACATGAGCCAAATGAACATACTGTTAAGAGGAGAGGTAACAGAAGATGCCCAAGCACTCCTGGCACAGCAGATGCACCACACGCACGCACGCACACACACACACACACACACACACACACACACACACACACATACAAACACACACACACACACACACACACACACACACATACAAACACACACACACACACACACACACACATACAAACACACACACACACACACACACACCTTCTGAGTTGCTGTTGTAGGTAGGGCAGCTGGCCTGCTTGCAGTTGCGCGGCTCCATCATGGTGCTCTGGACAAGGAACGTCCACAGCTGCAGGGCAGAGAGCTCAAAGGTGAGTTTGCTGACAGAGCCAACTGTGCATTAAATACAGGTGAGTTTCTCTCACTGAAATGAAGCAATGTCAACAATACAGGCTACCACGCACACAATTTCAGTCGATGAAAGGTTGTTGTAAATAAGCAACTTTCTCTTCTTTTTTGTTTTTTTTTTAAACAAAAAAGTAAAGAGAGCAAAATGTGTTGCTTGTCTGTATGTTCACATTGAAGAACCTAAGAGGACTTGGGCTGTTTTGTTTAGTCAATTCTTGGTGGGGTGCGTAGGTAATTGGATGTCAAAGTGATGAGATCAAACCAGACGCTGCGATTCTGGTAAACTGTGGTTACGTAAGACCAGCGGGATGGCAAGTCGGCGTGCAGAAGGTAAAAGTAAAAGTTGCAGAGGAGTCATCAAGCAGTAGGGGGGCATTGCTGTGTGGGCCGATCCCAGGGCCAGTGTGTGTGTGTGTGTGTGTTTGTGGACAGGCCTCACAGAGGGACCGGGAGTGGACAGGAGGAGTCAGACACCTTGTCGCTGGCGCCGCCTTCCTCGCTCTTCTCCAGCTCCACGTCCGGCAGTGAGGTCAGGCGGCTGTCCATCTCCTGCAGCTTCTCCACGGCGTCCAGGCCAGCCTCGGTCGCCGCCACGTCCTGCGGCACAGCAGAGAGGACGACTTCGTCACGTGTGTCAAAAGTCAGAATAAGGCTTTTCACATTTATTTAACCAGGTTTGTAGTGGCATCCTGCTGCACAGAACACACATGTACACACACACACACACACACACAGCACTGGGCTGCCCTGGCTAACCTCCGCCTTTTCCAGGCTAGTGCAGCTCTCTGCAGGAGCGAAGGCTGGAGAGGTGCCATGCTTAAGGGCACACAGGTGTGGCTGATGAGGGACTCTCTGACTGCCCCCTGGTCAGATTCCTCCCAGAATGCCCGCGGCTAAAATCAATGAACCTTTCTCCACCAGCCCACTCATAACATGGTACAACAACACTTTGCTCAACACAGCTCATGGAAAACATAACAAAAGTATTGAAAAATACAGAAAATACAGACTTAGCACCAATGTTTCTGTTCAGCCCTGGCAAGTGTAGGGCCACCAGGTCACACAGTAGGGCCACCTGGTCTGTTCATATTGTGCATAAGGTATAAGTGTGTAACTACTATGTAAGGGATAATGGCTGCTGAGGTGTCCTGATATATTGAATTAATGGACAAGGCGGAGGCAAAGAGCTCCATGATGTGCAGCGTGTGACAGCGAAGCTACACCAGGCGCGTAACTGAAGCGGTCCGTTCGCGACGCATAAATCCATTTTAGATGAATGGTCTATTTTTTTCGAACGTACGCACCGCTATCACGTCTGGTGTAGCTACCAAAGATTCTAGAGCGGAGCGCGTAGCGCTCTAGAATCTTTGGTAGCTACTTCCATTGATTATAGACCCTTTCAAGAGAGTTCCATTATCAGCATCATAGTTGGCCCCACAAGACTTCCTTTTTAACATTCCATATGTTATCTTAATGCAGAGGAAGTATAGAACGTTCAAGCATTGTTGTTGAAAGGGTCAATAGTGGAAGCTAATTCTTGCAGCAGACGCAACGCGAACGGAACGTGCCTGGTGTAGCTCAGCTCTGAGCCTGTTGTAGCCTACTGCTTATTCCCCAGCTGCCATTATGCATATAGGCAATAGTCAGGCCAAAGAAACCGGCGCTTCAGTTTAAAAAGAAGCCGACTTGTTCAGTTTGTTGTAGGCCCTATCTTTTAGGTCCTGACAGTGATAATGGTGGGCGGTTAGCTTGTTTACAAATGATTCCATTATTGCAAAGTCTGCTTCCAGGCGCAACTGCTGTTTACTATGGTTGTTATAGTTACCATTCAAATGAACATTGCTTTGGAACAGTGATTGAACTTTTTTTCCCCATAGGTGTCCCATATACAGAATTGATAGCCACCCTGCGAGCTAATCAGAACAGAGTATTTCTTCTCTATGGGTGATATCTATAGTAAGGTGTCCAAAACATCAATAAGCACTCCTCATCTGTAAATCGGAGACCTTAGCACCTGGCCTCTAATACTAATGGTCAGTGGAGTAGTGTACTGTTGTGCTTGTCCACCTTAGTGGCGGGCAGGCAGGTGATGCGGTAGAAGAGGTTGTTGACACCCTGCTCCACGCCCTGCATCACGGCTCTGGCCTTGGCCAGGTGCTCCTCCCACTCCTGGCAGCGCTGGGTCTCCCGCTCCAGCTCTGCACACAGCTCCGCCTGCATCTGCTCAAATCTGACGCACACACACACACACACACACACACACACACACCATTACACAGACACACACACACACCATTACAGAGACACACACACACACACACACACATGCACACACACACACACACACACACATGCACACACACACACACACACACACACCATCACACACCATAACACACAAACACACTCACACATGCACGCACATACACACACATACACACACACACAAACCAGGGGGGAGAGAATAAGTAATGTGCACTCAGGAGCTTAATATTGATAAGAGTGATAGCAGCGCATACAGTAGGATGGATGTACTGCATGTATGAACAGATACAAAGATAGATTTAAACAATAAGCCCCGAGAGGTCGTAGGTTACACTGATTCTACAACAGCTGAGGGGCGTTGTTAGGCACGACGTGCTAGTGGAGTGCCTAAAACCCCTCTTAGCTGTTTTAGAATCAGTGTAACCTACAGACTGTTACTATAAATACCTGGCAAAGTTTCATAAAGTAAAGGCACAGCAACTAGAATAACAAGTTATTCCTAGATAATCATTCTTCCGCCAAGAAATATATTTCCTCTATCTGAATGGTTGCCAAGCAACGTCAAGACGCTGCTACTTTAACTTTTGTATCAAGTTATGGTAGCACAGTAATATAGAACGAAATGCGGTCAAGCTGTATGTCTATGCTGCATTTTACAACGGCATCGAACGTGATTTAGCCAATCACAATCAAGGACCGGAATTATCAGTTTTAGAAAAAGGTCAACATACAGACAGACAAATAGACAGACACACAGACAGACATACAGACAAATAGACAGACAGACGGACAAATAGACAGACAGGAGGACTGAAATACATGTATTACAAACAGCTGGCTTTTCTCAGACTTTTGTAATCATCCTCATCTTCCTCATTTAATGCTCACACAGTACCTCAGATGGGTCAATGTATACATGAAAGAACAGACAGATCGAGACAGAGATAAACAGCCAGCTTTTCTCCAACTGCTTAAATCCCCTGTGATCTTTTTATATCCCCAGTAACAACTGCTCACCCCTTACAATGTGTTCGTAAAGCCTTTCTCTATTCAGTAGCTCTGAGCCATCATGCTCTTTAATGACTCCATTTTAGCACTCCCAGAACGCCTGGCAACTTGTAATTCTGCATGTCACTGCACCACACTTCAGTCGGCAGACTCCAGAGAGGGGAGGGTGGGGTGCAAGAAGTCCCCGGCGAGTCACATATGTCTAATAAGATTAAGGCCTCCAGTGGAGATGCTTCGACCGATGGTGAATATGTCGTCAAAGGGATACTTAATCCTTCAGCCTCCTGGAAATGAGGTGTGTGTGAGTGTGTGTGTGTGCGTGTGTGTGCGTGTGTGTGTGTGTGAGAGAGACAGAGAGAGAGAGAATGACAGAAGTGCTTATGGGTGGTAGTGGTGGTGATGGGAGAAGGCATCTCAATATGAATCAAGAAAAGCATCAATCATCATAGTGACTGCAGTTAGACAGGCTGGTGAGGCGAACAGAGAAGGGTGAAAATGTGTGTGTGTGTGTGTGTGTGTGTGTGTGTGTGTGTGTGTGTGTGTGGTCAGTGGTGGGGTGTCGGGGGGGGGGGGCTCCCAGTGGCAAATTGACAAAGCCGTGTTTAATCAAAGCTGTGAGAATCCCCCACGGACGGGGAAGAGTGAGGTCAGTGGCTTGCTTTGCCATTTACAGAGTAAATCATGGAGGCCACCATCACAACTCCCACTGACACCGAACAATTACCACAGTGCAGCAGATCGACAGCCACGACCAGACACGCTCGTTTACTCTGAAATTTAATCAGCTGCTGGGAGGAGTGAAGCAGCAGAATATGATCAGAGCACAACAGCATGGAGACTGAGTGCTGCTGATTTGCTTGACTCAGGGGCATAACAGCATGGAGACTGCAGCGTCTGGGTTAGCAGTGACGGCAGAAAGATCCTGAGTGCGGCTGATTTGTTATTGAGCTTGTTAAGTTTCAGGGGGCAATGAACTGGAGTCTGATGAGACATCTTTGATGATCTGATTGAGGACAGGTATAAATGATCTGACTGAGGACAGGTATACAAGTTCTGATTGAGGACAGGTATAAATGATATGATATGAGGACAGGTATACATGATCTGATTGAGGACAGGTATAAATGATATGACTGAGGAATGGTATAAATGGTATGATTGAGGACAGTCTAAATTCAGGGCAGGGTTGTGGCCTACTGGTTAGGGCTTCGGGCTTGGAACTGAAGGGTTACCGATTCGATCCCTGACCAGTAGGAATGGCTGAAGAGCCCTTGAGCAAGGCACCTAACCCCTCACTGTTCCCCGAGCGCCGCTGTAGCAAGGCAGCTCACTGCTTCCGGTTAGTGTGTGCTTTACCTCACTGTGTGTTCACTAATTCACGGATGGGATAAATGCAGAGACCAAATTCCTTGTATACGTAACGCAAGTATGCAAGTAACTTCAAACCTGCTTTACATTTACATTATCTGGTTGAGGACAGGTATAAATGGTTTTCAGAAAAGATGATGCATCAGTGCATTTTTGCTGATTCAGAGAGTGGAGTGCTGCTTTACACAGTGGTTAGCTTCAAAACCATGATATTCACCAGTCCTTACCATACTATCAGTTTACCATGCTATTGTTTGTTTACCATGCTATTGTTTGTTTACCATGCTATTGTTTGTTTACCGTGCTATATTGTTTGTTTACCATGCTGTTGTTTGTTTACCTTGCTGTTGTTTGTTTACCGTGCTATTGTTTGTTTACCATTATTGTATTATTGATCTGACTCTCACCTTTCGCTGCTGGGCCCAGGGTTGAACTTGCTCTGGGCGTACTGCAGCTCCAGTGCCACCAGGGCCTCCTGCTGCTGGGCCAGCAGCTCCTCACACTGTGTCATCTGGGTGTGCAGCTGCTGGCGCGTGGCCCTCTGGGACACCAGCCGGCCCTCCAGCTCCTGGGGACACACAGGACTCAGGACTCTCACACGCAGCTCGTTTAGAGCAGTCCCCCCCCCCCCTCCCTTCCCTTCCCAAATGAAACTGAAGCTACAATCTGACAAAATTGTGAGAGTAGTTTAATCGCATGTGGAGTTTTGTTTGCTGTTTGGTTGCGCACACACACACACACACACACACACACACACACACACACACACAACCACTACACAAGCACACACACACAAACACTACCTGCAGTTCAGTACAGCTGAGGGCCTCCTTTAGGTCATCCATGTCTTTAACTATCTTCAGAGTGGACTGCTGTGCATTAGGCTGAGTAGCCGACTGATGGGCCACTGAAAGATACATACAACGATCAATCCAAAGGTAACATGTATTGAGTTGCTTTAAAAACATGTACTGGCTAACAGTGCTATGAAATACCTCGCGCGGCAGTAGGCTCAGTGATGTCAGTGAGACCATCTTTGGGTACGACTGACTTCCTCTGTGACATTAACAACAAAATTCTCATTTCAGTGACGAAGGAGACATTTTCAAAATGAAATAGAACGACTCTGTGAGGAAGGAAATCCCATCTCTCTCTCTCTCTCTCTATGTTCACCTGTTTCTGTGGCCCACGGCTGATGCGCCTGTCCGTGTCCTTCTCCCGGTCCATCCGCGCCTCCACCTCCCTCTCTTTCTCCAGCAGCTTGTTGTTCAGCTGCTTCTCTATTTGCCAATGCTCCATCATCAGCTGTCTCTCCAGCTGGACCAGCATCCCCTACAGGCCGCACAGAGGCATTACACCCAGCAGGAGCAGACAAGGACTGCTCTTATTGCTTCTCCATGCAGAGAACAAAGGGCCCTTCAAAGTTCAATCGCATTCAGTCTCAATGCGAAATTCAATCTAGGCATTCAAGAGCATTCAAATTCAGTTCACTTATCAAATACTGTGCAGGGAAATTGAATCCAACTCAGGAATGCATTTAAAAATGAATTCATGTGGACTTATTTAGATTCAAATTGGCCAGTCCGCGGGAGTGAGATCCAACCTTAGTGCTCTCCACTGCAGCTACGGCTGCCTGGGACATCTGGGCCACTTTACTGAGCTCCGTCTGGCCACAGATCACAGTGGACTGCAGTTTCTCTAAGACGTGGGGCATCTCCCTCACCTCCTGAGGAGAGACCAGATCAGAGGGTTTAAGTACAAGCACCAGAACATACACTTTTAACTGCATGTTATTTTCTTATGACAAGTGACTTTGCAAATGATGATGGCATTGAAGTGTGTGTGTGTGTGTGTGTGTGAAACAGAGAGAGAGAGAGAGAGAGAGACTTATGCATACTCGGTGTAGGTGCTCTTGCACTTGAAGGTATGTGTTGTGAATATTTGCTGCCTCAGTGATCTTGATACTCATTTTCTCAAGGCAGTTTTCCAGCTGCCGAACATGCTGCATACAAATATGGAAATATACAGACAGATAGCTAGACAGAGATACAGGGATGTTGCGTTTTATTTCATTCTTACTGCAAGGGCCATCTGTTGCCGTCAGTTTTTCAAAAGCAAAATGCCAAATGTGCACATCACCACAAAAGCCACTTGGCCAAAAGCTCACTGGACCTAGAGCAACAAATCACATCCGTCATTATAAGCCTGAGCTGAGCCAATTTGCCATGAGTTTTGTAGCGCTGTCCTTGGTGCTGAACTATACATGATATAATTTCACTGCATTTCTTACTTCCAGTAGTAACTATATGCATGTGACAATAAACGTCCTTGTATCCTTGAACTGAACTTGTTTTTCGGTGTCATTAACACTAGCTGCCAGGACCGTATCGTCTTGCCTGCTCATAATGTCGCTCATCACCATCAGGATTGTTGTCCAGCTCTAGACTGTCCATGGTCTGCTCCATCTGCAGCAGTTGGGATTTTCTTAGCCGAAGTGTGTACTGCAAGCCATTGTGCTGCTCAATCAGGGTGCACAACTGACGCTGTTGCTTCTCCACGATGTTCTTGGGTGGGGTATACACAGACACACATTTCTTCATAAATGAGGTGAACAGACTTCCAACTTATAGGCTACTAGTTAGCACACAGCTAAACCGTTATGATCATACTGTTGTTATAAAGAGGGGACTACTTTGACGTTACCTGGAGGCCCGGCCTTGTGTTGGGCAGAGAATTGCCCAATATCTTAGCAGCGCAGGGGGTTTTTTGCTCATTTTCCAAGATGTCCCTTGCGGCATTGTATTCGGACTGGTTCAATTTCTCTATTGAGGTGATATGGAATGTTCAGTTGTGAGAGGCCAACTAGGCCTTTATCAACCATAGCCTAGTTTCTGTGATTTTTAGACCACTGCACTATTGATGTTGAGGGAAAGGTCTGATGTGGGATGCAATCAACAACAAATATTTGAAACCTGAAAATGTCCAACTAGTCTATATGCAAAATGTGGAGCATTATCATAACACGTTTGTTTTCTTTTAAACCTATTACAGTCCCACAAAAGCCATTTCAGTATTCACATAAACAAATTGTAGCGGCACTGATCCTGCTGTAAGCCGTATTTTACCTAGTTGTTCAATACGAAGTCTCTGGTCTCGCAGCGAGAGCCCCTTTAGATTCTCCATGTCTGCTGAACCCATGTCGTCCGAAAAACAATCCATTTTTTCGTGATTATCAAATTTAACAGTGTAACCACGACTACCACACGTCATAAAATAACAGAACGCAATCTCTAACGCTCTGACAAAACATGGACGTTCTGACATTTCGAAAATGAAAATGTTAAATAAAATACATTGCCGCAAGGTATAGCTATTTCGATTAGCTCTAGCTATCTTTCAAAACCATAGGTAAATCTGCACAAAAGCAATGAAATACATACTGTACATTCTTGCAGAGAACAAAATCAACACAACTCTTTTGCAATAGATTAGTTTTATATGGAAAAAGCCTTAATACCCTACAAAGGCACAGGCAAGCACACACTCATTCCAAACAAACTATAATAATACCCTGGCTAAAAATGATTAGCTTATGCAATGACTCATTCAGTTCAGAATTCATATGGCTTCTGTGTGACAATCAAAACAACACAATAACAACAACAAAACTAGGTAAAACGACTTGTTCAAACCTTAAAGTCACCATAAAACAATAAACAGCACTAGAGGTATCTTTCCCTTTTTGAATCTTTGCCCTGCTTTCACACATTACAAACAGCAGCTGTCAAATATCACAGTAGTTTCAGCACCAAAATGCTGACATATTGCATTGATATTAGTCATTATATTAGGTACAGTTTATACTGCATAGAATGTCAAAACTATTAACCAACAAACAAAAGTAACTATCCGAACACCTAAAAATGCCCAAACTTGGCGTATAGAGGTAACTTGTAGTTCATTTGAAAGTTTGAGACCAACTTGTATACTATTCACATATGAAATACTGAGACTGTACTAACATACTGTGACCAGCAGATATTCAAATTTCACTTCAATTGAATCCAAAAGGTATAGTGCCATGAAAAACAGATCATATTTCATTATCAAGATCCCATTTTTCTCTCTAATATTAACGAGGTAGTACCTCAAATCATTTGACCAACTTTGCGTGTTACCAACTTTCAGTCACTTTTTGACTGTGTCAGCAGACTGATTATCTGACCAGGATAAGTCTTTATGCCTGCCCAGAACTAATTACATGGATCCGACCTCTGTCCAGGCACATATTCCACAACTGTTGCACTAGAAAAGAAAACCTTTGAATTAGGTATAAAATACACATAAAAGAAAACAAATTCATTAACATGAATTATTGCACTAGGAACTAGGCTACTTTATCGATCACTAATGACAGCAGAGTTTGCACATTCATCGTCATCATGGAGTGGAGTCTTTAGTGTAGAGACAGTGGCGACATCTCATGATGCTAAGAACGGCGAGGAGGAGGTGGAGTTCGCCATCTGGTGACGCCGGAGTCTAATCCCCAAATCTTCATCCTGACACAGAGAGAGAGAGACACACACACACACACACACACACACACACACACACACACACATACACCACGGCTTTTATAACTCTCCCTCCACAGTGTTCTGTATCAATTAGGGAAATTAGGGCCCATTTTCTTTAGTTTAGAGAGGGTAATACGCTATGGGGATTAGAGCATGGGTAGCATGCATATAATTTACACTCAGTTTCAAGAGCATGACACTTTCCAGATTAAAAACAACATGCTGAACAACACAATGTTTTGAAAAAAACAAACAAACTAATACTAAAAAAATAATAATGCAATATGTGCATGAGTGTGTGTGTTTGTGTGTGTGTGTGTGTGTGTGTGTGTGTGTGTGTGTGTGTGTGTGTGTGTGTGTGCTGGCGCTGGCTTTGGCTGAGGGGTCTAGCTCTCTATCTAATGTCCTCCTCCAAGCTCTGTCCAGCAGACAGCATGGGTGTCCACTAGGGGCCTTACCGTGTCTCCCGTGTCGGCTGTCTCGTCCTCGGTGTGTTCGCTAAAGTCAAAGTCGGAGAGCATCGTGTCCTCATCATAGTCAGTTTGGTACTCCGATTCATCCGCTGTTTGAAAAGAAGAATGCAGGTGTGTGAGTGTGTTTATGTGTGTGTGAGAGAGTGTGTGTGTATGCATGTGTATGTGTGTTGGGGGATTGAGTGGAATGAGAACACTGCAATTTAATGGAGCAGAAGAACTGGGGCTTTTGAAATGACACTGAAAATCAGCATGTCCCTGGTGAGACGCCCTGTCCTGCGCTTACCTTCTAGGGCAGACTGCTTGCTGGCCGGCTCTATCCGCGACACGATCTCGGCCAGATCAGTGAAGGATGCATTGGGACAGGTGTGTGCCTGGGACACAAGTATTCATATAAACAGAAACTATATTGACCACAGCAACAACTTACAGCATAGAAACATGTACGAGTCTGTTGCCTGTATGGAAGAAAAACATTAAAAGCAGTTTGTTTGTTGAGGAAGCTACCATATCAGGTTCACTTATCACACTGGCTCCTCAAGACCAATGAATAGTCTGGGCGACAAAATATGATGTAAAAGCGACACAATTTCTGTATGCTGGGGTATCACGGACCTTGTCGCGTACATTTGAAGCAGCAATTTGTTTTTTATCAAGTGACACTTGTCGCCTGGAATATCAATTGGCCTTTATAATTGTTGTGATAATTCTTGAAAGCATGACGGTACATTTCATTAGAATAATTGTGTCATGCAGCGTTTCAGATGCATAACTCTGCTGGAAAAGCGGAGCCCTTGCTAGTGGGAGGGGGCTCCAGTAGAGGAGTGTGCTGGCGGCGGCACTCACATTGCTGTTCTGGGTCTTGTGGAACTCCTCCTGGTGCCAGTCCTTGAGCATGGTCTCCACCACGCCACTGCGCTCCCACACGCTGAACACCGTCTTACCGTGCTGGTAGCCCACGTCCTGCAGACACACACAGACAGGCCCTGGATGAACAGAACCAGAGAGAGAGAGAGAGAGAGAGAGAGAGAGAGAGAGGGAGTGGGGAGAGAGGGACTCACTGCGATCTCGTCGAACTTGCCGAACTCCAGCGTGCCGTATCGGTCGATAGGCGGCCGGATGTACTCGCAGTACTCGCTGCTCTTCACCGACTCCAGCTGACGCACACAGCACACGTAGGCCAGACGCGTCTGGATCTCCGCCATGTTCAACACCTGCAGGGAACCAGGTGACACTCACCTCAGCTCCTCACACTACAGTCATTTCCTGTGTACTAGCCACATTGTGTACAAGCCGCAGGACAGTGTTTTATGCAAGTTAAAAGAAACAAAACCATATTAATACCATATTAACTGCCCCCGTGTACTAACCTCTTGTACAAAATCAATGTATAAGCCGCGGCTAATAGTTGGGAAATTACAGTACAGACACCACAACCATCACTAGCCACACCGTTTGCCACAAGCAAGCTCTGGGTGTTTATCCTGTCCCCACTTAGCCCCACACATTCAACCTGTTAGCCTGGTAATCTGTGAGTCAAGCCCCTAAGGCTGACTGACTTACCCGAATGCCCTGTGAAAAGGGGTTGAATCGGTTCCACAGCAGCCACCAGCCAGACAGGGCGTCACCATAATTGGTCAGGTCCCTCTCGTCGCGGCTCCCGACATCGATGGCAATCACCACCTTGGCGCCCATAGAGCGTGCAACATCAGCTTTGGGAGGAATGGATTGGGGGGGGGGGGGGCATTGGCACAGAGTCAAGTTAGCTTTCATCTAAAGTCACAGAGGACAGATGCTTCTGAGCTGAGGAGACAAAGCTTATTTTTCACCCAGCCACCGAGATCCATTTACTGTTGCAAAACAGCACCATCTCAGTCAAAAAAAGTTACCATACACACAGCCAGGGCAATAGATAGCTTGGCATCAAGGCTAGATTAGCATACTGTAGATTTATGGCGGCAATCAAAGGTACGACTTTGCAGACAAATTGGACAATGAATGCATACTTTGCATCAAAGTTGTACTCATGCGTCAATGACCTTGGTATGCTGTAGATAATGGCTTTGGCATTTGAGCTACGGGGGCGTTTGCAAAATCCCAGGAAGACTATTAAAGATGGATGTGGCTTCCACCTCGAGTCATTGCAATCATCGAGATTAGCTTGAGCTGGACTGAGTTCAATCTCCCATTAACATGGCATACACCGCTCAAACCGTACACTGTCATTGAAACATGATTTTTTTTCTTTTTTTGCAGAACAAAAAACTGCGTTCCCGAGTTTTGGAAGCATCAAGATGGTGATGGATGCCAGCCCTGAAAGCAAGTAACGGGAAATGCCCGTTGTGTGGGCCCCTTTCAGAAAGAGATGGATGAGAGAAGGGGAGGATGGGGTGGGGTGGGGTGGGGTGGGGGTGGGGGGCTATGCCAACCTGGCAGATTGTTGATGTAACCTCCGTCCATGAGTAAGTGGCCGTCTTTGGGGTCGCAGAGGGGTGGCAGGTAGCCAGAGAGGGACATGCTGGCACGAATGTACCTCCAGAGAGAGCCTGCAGGAACAAAAAACAGATCCGTTACCAGACTGGGAGAAAGAAAAGGAGAGGATATGTGTGAAAGAGAGAGAGATAGATGGGCAGGGTGAGAAATCAAAAGAAGAGGAGTGAGAAGAGAGAGAGAGAGAGAGACAGAGAGAGAGAGAGAGAGACAGACAGACAGAGAGAGACAGAGAGAGAGAGAGATTACACATTGAAATGACTCAGGGTCACACTATATGTGGATAGTCCACCCATTGGAATAAAAGATCAAATGATGCTCAAAAGATCAACACACTATCTATTGACACTCTGTTAGCTATAATTTATGGTTAAGGTTAAGGTTAGGGGTTGGATTTGGTTATGGCAATGTTCAGCAATGATCTGTAAGATATTTCTATCATTACGTATCATTCTCAGAATTACTGCATATACTGTGTGTGATTGTTTTACATACCATCAGTATGCACCCGCATACAAGAGGCAGTGATGTCTGTGGTGATATTGAAGTATGGCAGCCACATATCCTTTGGGAAAGACAGCCAGAACACAGAAAGAAAAACACATTCAAAAGCCTATCTTAAGAGCATACCCAAGCTAGCTTTCAGCTTTTTGAATACTACCTTCTCAAGGGGACACATTTACATATTATGGAGGCTGCTGAATGCAGTTAACGTAATAAAAAGCCAATGCCATTGTGCTGGACTGGCTAGGGTGACAAAGAAAGCCTGCTCCCACTCTCCTACCTCAATCTGTTTGCCTTTGAAGATTGCACTGATGCCATTGTTGAAGGAGGCCCCCGAGAACATGGAGGTCACTGGGTAGGTCAGGTCGAGAATTTTCTTGAACATGGAGGTCATCTCCTGCACAACGACAGACAACACGTGGCTCCTCGTGTTATTTTGTTCTAAAAAGTAGTGGTGTGCAACCTTGCCCTTGGCTAAATTAGGTTTTATAACAGGAACATGTCAAACACACATCGACAGACACACACACACACACACACACACACGCACACATTTGTAGAAGAGTAAATGGACATTGTAAGAGTAAGGGACCTTGTACTGTATTCAGCTTACTACACATTTACCATTAGATTTTCAAACTAATAAAAAAGAGCATTATCATCAACAAAACATAAGACAGAAACATGATTAATGATTGATAATCCACATTAACCCGAGTCTGAAAAAATCAGCTTGAGCTGTATGGCCAATTCAGCTCCATCCATTTTTCTCCTCCATAACCCTTCTGGACGCTCTGGACATTTCTTTGTAGATACGGCCCTTCATATGAATGAATGGGCACGAGGTTGGGGGGTGGGTGGCTAACTCACCATAGACCACTCACGGGCCCGGGCCTTCATGCGACTGGTGCTCTTGTCCTCGGCGTACAGCGCCCCCATGAGGGAGCCGATGGAGGTGCCCCCCACCAGGTCTATGGGGATCCCAGCCTCGATCATGGCCTTGATGACCCCGACCTGGGAGCAGCCCCTGCACAGAGGTACACAACACAACAACACGTGTGAGTGTCACCAGAGAGGCCAGTAGAACTGCCACAACTGGAGCTGAGATAAAGGCCACCTGAAAGGAACAAGATGAGCCTTCATCTTTCTTTTCATTGTCTTCTAAATTAGGTTATCAATCAATAACGTCTACAACAGGCTACAAGAAAGAATTAAAAGCCCCTCTAATTTCCCTTTGTGTTTTCTTTGAACAACAAGAAAAAGATTCAAGATATTGTTTCAGTAGATAACACGAGTGATATAAACAGAAAAAACACCTCCATGTCATACATTTTAAATGTTTTTAACCCATCAGAAATACTCAAGAATGTGAGTAACGAAGAAAAAGAAATATAAATGTTCGACTTCCTGTCTGTGAAACCTGTGCTGGATTTCACAAACAGACCCGAGGACAGAACACAAAACACCAGACAGACACGGCCAACGAGACTGTGGAGACTGAGGAGGCTAAAGAGGCACACCCACCTGACTGGAGCTCCTGAGTGCAACTGACAGAGACAGACAGACAGAGGGACAAACAGACATCAGAGGAGACCGACTGAAACATCTCTCACACTCTCTCTCTCTCACACACACACAAACACACACACACACACACACACACACATATATATATATCAACTGATGAGTAATATGCTAACACCATCAAGAACATGGGTTCCATTCCCAGGGTCCACACATACGGATAGAAATGTGTATGTACTGTGAGTTGTGTCAGCTAAATGAATACATATAAACAGGCACAATGTATGTTACACAATCTAGATCCACTTCAGCAACGTCACAATGACGAAAGCAGTTATACTTATACTGCTATAGCAGTTATATTTAAACCTTGACATATTTGGCCTTTTAAAACCCAGTTAGAGGATGCGGTCACTAAGACTCCTCTCATGTGGTGGGCATGGCGCTTCTACAGCGGTGGACAGACGCGTGACCTGTGTGTGGCGGTGCCAGTGTCCGCAGAAGGAAAAGGCCAGTGCCCGGAGGGGGTGGTAAGGCTACAGTACCTGGCACCACCGCCGCCCAGCACCAGGGCGATGGCATTGCCCGTCAGAACCCTCGCCAGCCGGGAGAAGTCCGAGTGGCGGTCGGCCGGCTTCTGGAACACTCTGTTGTACACCTCCCGCTGAGGCAGAGGAAGGAGGGATGGAGAGGAGAGGAGAGGAAAGGAGTGGAGAGGGGGATTAGAGGAGGTGTGCTTCTCATTAGTATCAGCTGGACTGCAGTGCACTGCGACTCTTGAAAGGGCTGGAGTCACTGCTTGTCTCAATCTGGGTGATGTGTGTGTGTTTTATGTGTGTGTGTGTGTATGTGTGTGTATATGTGCATTTATATGTTAGTATGTATATGTGCACACGTACAGTATGTGTGTGTGTGTGTGTGTGTGTATATGTGCATTTACATGTTAGTATGTATATGTGCACATGTACAGTATGTGTGAGAGTGTTTGGCATCCATGTGTGGCCATTCCTACCAGTTTGGGCAGGCTCCTCTTGGAGAAGACGCGGCGTGGGCAGACCAGGTGCTGGTGCCTGGAGATCCAGCTCCTCATGTTGAGCCACTCCACGGTGCCGCTGGGCGGAGGGCCGTCCTCACGGTGCAGCAGCACCAGCTGCTTCTGGGCCCGCACCGCACTGCCCTCCAGCATACGCTCCAGCTACCACACACACACACAACACACCGTTACATGGGGTGGGTGCGTGTGTGTGTGTGTGTGTGTATGTGTGTGTGTGTGTGTGTGTGTGTGTGTGTTTGGGTGGAGGACATTTTAAGAATAACTCTAGCATCCCCACCAGGTATGGACACAGCATGCTGAGATGATGTGTGGGTATACTGTATGCACACTATAACACATGTGTGTGTGTGTGTGTGTGTGTGTGTGTGTGTGTGTGTGTGTGTGAGTATCTGTTTGCCTGCATATAAATGGGAGCATCCACTTACGTGCAGATGTGATGTTTGTGCCAACCCTTTCTTGTGTGTGGCTATGTGACTCATGCTATCAAGAACAGTGCCAGTGCTATGATGTCATCCCCCTGCCACCCATAAATACCACATCAGTGACTTGTGGGAGTTTGCAGCTCAATAGCTTTTAAAAATACATTTTTAAGACCCTTTGAAGTACAGTATGACAAGCCACCAGACTAAGAGAACTAAGAGAATAATCCAAATCACATTTGAAGATGTGTGCAAATTACAGCTGTTATGATGCTGAAAAGGAAACCGAACAAACCGCTAAACTAGGGCATCTAATAAAAGTTCCGAAGCAGAAATAGCAATAACTGTTAATAATCAGCTCAATGACGGAGAAGCACCAGCGCATTGTTCCAGCGGAGGAGTGGGATCACAGCGCGGTGGCTGGGGGTCTAAATGTTATTTATAAACGGCTCCGTGTCCCTCGGCCTCGCCTGCGTCATCACGGCTCCCTCATTTCCTCTCCGGCGTCTCGCCTTCCAAAGCATGCGCTTGATAAGCTTTTGTGTAAACCACCCTCATTAAGGACTTTTAGAGCGCTAATCCGCACGCTAATCATTCCACTGAAATCTCATCCTCCTCACTGTGGTTTTTGCGCTCAAAAGAGATTACTGACTGGGTGCCAGTGAGTCTTAAAATCCACCTCCCAACCCCCTAAGCCTATGTTCTTCATCCACATTTTTGAAACTGTAAGTGGCTGACATTCAGACATTATTGTATTTCCATTTATCGTATTTCCATATGCACACCTTTTATACTGAAAGCAGGTAGAAGAAAGAGCTCCTGTTGATGACATGGCTTTTAAGTTGCCAAATTATGGTCATAGATTCTAACCCCTCTGACTAGAATGTGCAGTGTGTGAGATTAAGACAGGACCGTATTCCAGATATGGCTTGGGTTTGGATAGGCGTGGGGTAGCTTCTGTTTGAATATGTATGAGTGCATGTTGTGTACTGTACTTGATGTTAAGCACCCCCTTTAAAACGAGTTGATTAATCTTAAGGGGTTTATCCTCCAAATAAATTGTCAAATATTGCTCCCCAATTCTCTGATTGATAAATAAATCACATAATCAGATAAATCAATTTGTTGTTTTTCCAACGTCTGAGCAAAATGTCAGATTTGGCTGTTTTCAGTGAATTGTGAAATACTCTCCTGTGTGTAGGCTGACATTTTATCTAGTATTTTTTTACAAACAAATGACTTTTCCTCTCTGGAACAAGTGTTGAGGTTCTGAACCTGAGCAAACCCTAAACTATTTTGAGCCTTTTCATGAGCTGTTCTGACCAGCAGAGGTATGGCTTTGCATCAAACTAGATACTTTTGATAGTGAACAAACTTCACAAGCACAGACGACACACCCAAAGCCCAGTGCCCACCTCTCCGACAGTGGGCTCGCCGTCTCCCAGGCCCACGATGATGATGCTGTCGGCCTGCCGCAGGCAGCGCTGGGTCCAGGGCGTCAGAGTGTCGTCCGATTGGTAGAGCACGATGCGGTGGATGTCCTCCTGCTGACCCAGCCAGCTGCACAGACGGTACTCGTGCACACTGGCAGAGGGGACAGAGGGGTGGACGAACAGATGAAACAAGAACAGGAACAAGAACAGCACAAGAACAGGCTAAGTGTGCGTGTAGAGTACATTAAGAAAGGTGAAGCATAGTTCAGTACTCCAACCAAAGAATGTTCTAGATATGCCAAGAAAGAGACCAGCATGTCTACTGATGAGACAAGACGGGACACACACATGATGCACAGAGTGGGCCATAGTGCTATAGAGCCATATGGGCCATATGACTGTGTTCTATAGAAAGACAGAGGGCATGTGGCATATGACTGTGTTCTATAGAAAGAGGGAGAGTGCCATATATTTTCTATAGAAAGACAGAGAGTGGTATGTGACTGTGTGAGCCAGCTCACCTGTCCAGTGCTGCGGCACCCAGCTGATGCCTGATGGTGTCACTGGTGAGGAGTAACGTGGGCCCTGGTCACACACATGAGAGAGAGAGAGAGAGAGAGAGAGAGAGAGAGAGAGAGAGAGAGAGAGAGAGAGAGAGAGAGAGAGAGAGAGAGAGAGAGAGAGAGAGAAACAAAGCAAAGGCCAAACCATGTCAGTCACACTGCTGATGACCATTACAGAAATGAAATGCCCGGCTTTAGTTTTGCCATTTCAGTGAGAAGCATTGAAATGGCCACTAGTCTTTATGCTTTAATTTAAGTCTGAAGACAGAAGAGCATTTCGCTACATATTGTACTTTGTATAAATGTATGTGACAAACAAAATCAACTATACTTTAATGGAGTAAAACAAAAAGGCTAAGCAATGTCGCTGCCTATGCCTGTCCAGTGGTGCAGAGCGTGACCGAGGCAGTGGACCAGAGCTGACCTATGGCCATCAGGGCATGCTGGAGCTCCAGGGCGAAGGTGGTCAGGGGCACATCATCGGACGCAGGCAGAATGGTGACGGTGGACAGGTTGGATGCCGGGTTCGTATCCCACTTACTGGCCAGAGTCTGGAGGCCCAGCCCGTGAGCTGTGTGGGGTACAGGAGATGAGGGGTTAGAGGATAAAGTAAGTCAGTAAGTCTAGGATTCAGTCTGTCTCTCACCCTGTGTGAAGGTAGAAATGACATTGTATACCTCTGCTTGGCTCTAACAAAATAATATTTCTGTCTGTCTTTGATATCTCTTCCAACACATTTAGAAGACAGATGGAGAAATAGTGTAGAATTGTACTGAGATCAGACGACAGCTCCCACAAAACTATTCTTACCCATCGCCAAATGTAATCTGTGTGTCTCTCCCTCCCTCACCCTCTGAGGCACACAGCTATCTCTCTCTCTCCCTCCCTCCCTCCATCCATCTCACCTGCCAGGGGCCCGTTGGGCTGCTGCATGTTCCCCAGGATCTTCTGGCCAAGCAGGTGGATGAGCCGAGTCACCACCTTCAACACCACAGGACTAACAATCAGCACCACGGGCACCACAGGAACTCACCAGATAACTAACATCATTTGCCAAAAATGTGTCAAAAAAGATATCTCTCTCCATCTCTCTCTCTCTCTCTGGAATACTTCAAAATGTTTTTTTTGGTTCTGATAATTCAAGTATAAAAAGGCAGATTAAAACCAGCCATTTAATTGTTAATCTCATATCATTAATTAACTAACTGCTACAGGAGGAACGGAAGGAGCAACTGTACATCGAGGACAATCTGTTTGTTCATCTGTTTAGTGTCCTAGTCAAGGGAATGAATGAGGAGAGAGGGGTGTCCTCTGGCTCACACAGACCTGTGGGTAGGACCTCTTGATGGAGTTGAGTGCCCCCTCAGGCAGCTTGGCCAGCTCTGAGTCGCGGACGGCGTGCACCGTGGTGGCCCGCCTCTGGTGCGTGAGCGCCTCCACCTGGACAGGAGCAGAGATGCAGCTTACTGGGAGAGAAACTCTGATACATGCCATGCTCTATCAATCAAGCACAATGAACACGCTAGCACATATGACCAGTAACTCCATACAGCCATTTTAAATAGAAATATAACTGTGCAAAACGGAACTAAGCAAAACATAATTAAAACATTTAAATAAAAACTTCCATGAAACATTGTGGTGAGTCATTGTGAGCTGTGTGCACATATTCAGATGGAATGGTTCTTCGGGCCACTCACCACGCCGATGAGGTCACCACGGCCGTACTCTCCTGCCAGCTCCTTTTTCCCATCATCCTTCATGATGACGGAGCGCAGGCGTCCACTCAGAACAATAAACGTGCTGTCGGACTCATCGTCCTGTCTGAAGGGCAGGGATATGGGGAGAGATCAAATGAGTAAGAAAAAATGCAAATGTACATTATAAAATAAAAAGAAAACACACACACACACACACACACACACACACACACGAGATACAGCATAAAGCATGTTCAAAGTAGGAGAACTAAACCCTTCCTTCCTGAAAAACCTACAGGCAGCAGCGTGTGTCATAATGATGATTTTGTGAGCACTCCACCAGCGCTGCACAGGAAGTGTATGTACCCATGTGTTCAGGTGTAGCGCAAGAGGACACACCGCTACCTGTAGACAGCCCTGCCGGCCTCCACGGCCATCCAGTCCAGGGCAAAGTCAATCTGGCGCACAAAGGGGGAGACCCTGCGCACCACTGTGTTAGCCACGTTCAGCACCATCCGCGGCTCCTCCCGCATGATCCTGGAGTGGACAAGAGAGAGGAGGAGACAGGTCACTCATACAAAACCCCCACAAACATGCATACATGCACATACACGAGAGTTTAAATTACTCATAAACATAACACATTATTAAGCGACATATGGAAGAAACATTTCAGCGCTTAAACAGGCAAACAAACATTTACAGAGTAAAAGACAATGACAAACACATTGTGTTATACTTAAATTACTGTGTTTGTATGTAACAGTCCATTAAGCAGGGAAAGCCTATAACATCAGTGTTGATTCAGATTGGGGTCAATACTTATCCTTGGCCCTACACACATATATTTCAGGTAATGACCTTCCCTGTCAGATAAGACTCTGAGACCAAATATAATCAGGTAAACTGAGTGCACACTGCAGTGTAGTCTATATCAAGATCCCATACTACATGGGAAATCCATCATTAATAACTAAAAGACTGAAAAAACTGACCTCTGGACAATCAATAAATCTTTATCTGACGCAAGGTTATCTGGTCATTTAGCCTAAATTGTACAGCCAAGTCTGTGCGTGATTCCTGAAGGATGGGAGTAGATGCTTGCTCTAATACATATCTCTCCATGACCCTGGCTTTACAGGTTAATCCTCCCCCCTTACATAGGATAGATTCTATGACATGTCAAACATAGGTGCATGGGTACTGGTTGGGATGACCTACAAAAGCCTCTATACCATGTTATTTCATTTAAAGAGTTTCTGTCCTCAAGGGGTAGGGCCAGCATACGATTTTGACTGAAGGGATGTGAAGCTACGGGGTGAGACTTGAAACAATGCATTTATGGAGTGGTCTTAAATTATTGGGTGTCTGAAAGCAAAGCACTTTCCGTATTTGTGAGAGTGTGCATATGTGTGTGTGTGTGTGTATGTGTGTGTGTGTGTGTGTGTGTGTGTGTGTATGTGCAGGACACTGTGGTGGTGGCGGTGTTCCCTGTTCACACACTCGTAGAAGTGGGCCTTGGAGATGCTGAGGAAGCTGCAGTCACGGAGGGCCCGCACGGAGAAGATCAGCGGCTCGCCGGTCAGCACGGCCAGGTGACCCACCATCTCCCCAGGGTGCGCCACGAACAGGCAGCTGTCCTCGTTGCGGTCAATCGTGCGCTGGTACACGTGCAGCGTTCCCGAAATGATGAATAGCACGCTCACATCCTGTGCATGTGTGTGTGTGTGTGTGTGTGTGTGTGTTTGTGTGTGTGAGTGAGTGAGTGAGTGAGTGAGTGAGTGAGTGAGTGAGTGAGTGAGTGAGTGAGTGAGTGAGTGAGTGAGTGAGTGAGTGAGAGAGAGAGAGAGAGAGAGATGGCTGATTAGCATAGAACATACATTTGTCTAGGTCATTTTCCATGTTTATCACCAATTTGGCAATGAGAAAAATGTTATGCAATGCAAATTAATCTGTGTGTGTGTGTGTGTGTGTGTGTGTGTGTGTGTGTGTGTGTGTGTGTGTGTGTGTGTGTGTTTGTGTGTGTGTGTGTGTGTGTGCGTGTGTTTGTGTGTGAGTTAGAGGGATTTAGAAAGATGTTGAGAGCCGAACAGAGCACACAAAGAAACTGTGCAGTGGGACCATAAAGTCTGACATAGCCATAAAGTTTGAGTTAGCCATAAAGTTTTCGGAACACACAAATGAATCAAGTCCTCCAGATGCTCCAGATCTTCGTATACTCCGACCTTCAGCCCGGGGTCCACAGGAGCCTCACCACAACAAACACTAACTGCACTTTTGTTTTGAGGGCAGCGTGCTTATTCATCCAATAACTCATTAAACTCATCCATCTAATTTACACGGACACAAGGGGCAGGTAAGAACAGATGACTTTTAGTATTTATAGGAATTTAACTAGGATAGTGCAATGGTAAGTCAGTCCCTGTAGATTCCCCATTAATATGAAACCATTAGAAATTATGTCAGAGACATCTTAGTGCTCTAAAGGGTTGAGTCTATACAAATTCACATTCATTATGAATGAGTATTGATGAGAAATACATTACACTTTCTCAATAAAAAGAAAACATCTACATTATATCTTCAGTGTGTCTAGTAGGATGAGATGAATCGTGACTGACCTGGTCACCCTGACTGGCGAGCAGAGTGCCTGCTTTGACTTGTCTCAGAGACACCCTTCCCTCTAGCAAGCTGGTGTCCTGATGGAAGAAAATGAGGACAACACTTATTTACAGCACACACATGACACACAGACACATACGAGGACACACACACACACACACACACACGCACACACACACACCACTCCCTACCAGCACCAGAGTCCAACTGCAAATGTGGATGCAGATGAAAAGTTACAGGGTGTTCCATTTCCCAACCAACAAGTCTTGATAAAGTACTGATAAGTACAGTACAAGCACTGATAAAAAAGCATATATTCACTGACTTGTGATGAGCTGACGGCTATACTACCACAAGAGATAAGTGGTGTGTTGAGCCTAAAGCCCCACATGTGTTTAGATTTGGCAAACAGAGGCAAAGGTTTGTGGTTATTGCCTTGTTGCTTGCAATTTTGTTTACAGCTTAGGGCAAACAATTGACGATTTTTACACAACACAGTTCAGATTTAAAAGTCCAAAGACAAAAAGTCTTTACTCCCCCTGAGGTGGATGTGTACCCCCCCTGATGTGTACCCCCCCTGATGTTTACCCCCCCTGATGTGGATTTGTACCCCCCCTGATGTGGATGTGGATGTGTACCCCCCCTGATGTGGATGTGGATGTGTACCCCCCCTGATGTGGATGTGGATGTGTACCCCCCCTGATGTGGATGTGTACCCCCCCTGATGTGGATGCAAGATGTGAGGGACAGTGCAGTCCAGTGCAGACCTGGAGCTGGATGACCTTGAGCAGGTCTTTCTTGGCCGCTTGGAAGATAATGTTGATTTTGCTGTGGTGGACGTGGCCTGAGGGGCTGCTTGTGGAGTAATGGAACACAGCCGAGGGCGAGGTCTGCATGGTCACACTCTTCTTCCGGACGTTCTGCGTGTGTGTGTGTGTGTGTGTGTGTGTGTGTGTGTGTGTGTGTGTGTGCGCATGTTGCATGTATGGGGTAGACAATAGGAGGGATCGAGAGAGAAAGATACATAAAGTGAGCGTAAGCTTGAATTGAACAAAGCCGTAGAATATACAGTACCTACAGCCCCAGCCCATAGGGTCTGTTGTACCTTGTTAGCGACAGAACTTGCAGAAGAATCCTCCTTTACCAGTATGGGACGTTCAAACACTTTGTTGCTGTCAACAGCTGCCTCTGTTGTGCAAACACACACACACACACACACACACACACACACACACACACACACACACACACACACACACACACACACACACACACACACACATCATGACGGCATAGGAGAAGTCATTATGACATTATACAATTAATTAGAAATGAATGAATTAGTGCGTGAGTGCATTAGTTGCTGTTCTGTCTTCCTTCCTACCACAACATATGTACACATGACACAGCACAATTGGTTGTGTCTGTATAAACACTAATGCGGATGATGAGGATGATGAAGATGGTGATGTTGTGTACCTAGGTTGCAGGTATCTGCAGGGGAGGAGAGGGAGCGGGAGCGGGACTTCTTGAACATGGAAGATGGGCTGTCCGATGGTGAATGTTTGACATTCTCTGAGGAAGAGAAAAACATATAGGAACAGACTGAACCTTTGGACCTTAGGAACAGACTGAACCAGACTGAAATCGCCCCAGAGATCACTGCTCTTAACTGTCTGCAAATTTGACCGCCTGCTACTTTTTAGAGAGTATGCAGACTTACCGAACTAAATGTTACTGTTACTATGTGGCAATTAGTGATTGAGAACATTTGTTTGAGATACGTCAACAGTGTGGCATTGGGCACCTAAACACAAGCAGGCACAGGCACACACACACACACACACACACACACACACACACACACACACACACACACACACACACACACACACACAGCTGTGCTCTATGTTTGCTCTATGCTTTATCTATCATTTGACCTGAATGCCCTAGACATGGCTGCAATGCAGCAGACAATTTCTGCTCCTGACACCTGTGTCGCTGGGTGGATCCGCAGGCTTGGTGGCCACCCTCTCTCTCATGGCTATCTCGTCTGCGCTGGGGGTCTGTGACGGCCTACGCAGGCCCCTGCCCGGAAGGGCCTCCCCCAGCACACTGGCCACCGACTCCAGCGGGATGGCCTGGCTCTCCTGTAAGGGACAAGTCAGCCATCATCACTCAGAAGGGAGAGCAACTATGTTATCTTACTCATTATAAACTGTCAACATGCAATATGTCTAGTAGTTACATTAGCAATAACTCTCAAGGTATACAGTATGTGTGGAATATATGTGAGTACATACTGGGTTGAACAGCTCCTGGGTCAGGCCCAGGTAGTTGTGCAGAGCCAAGAACGTCACCCTTTGCAGACGCACCATGATGATCTGGACATACGCCAAGGGAACAATTAGGATTACTGAAGTATGTAAACACATTGGAACAACACAACACACAACAGAATAACAACACAGTGATTGACCACTGACCATAGCTACTGGCCACATTCGGGCATAAGGTTAGTAGACTGGACAGGGTCTGAGGTCAGATTTTAAAGCCTCATGTTTCTTGTGCCTCTGGTGAACTACTACTGCTTTAGCTACTGCTAATTACATCAGGCACTGTGATTACAAGGGATGCCGTCTCCGACACAGCTTAATTAAAAGTCTCTCCTTAATTAAAAAACCTTCACTGTGCACTGCAATGGGCTTTGTACAACTTTGAGAACTCTGTTGCCTCCAATCAATTAGGCAGGACAAATTCCATTATGCTCATGCATTCATTAAGCAATGTGCCCTTGTGTGCTTCCATGGACAGCAGGAATTCCGCAGTCATGGGTTAAGCTCACGGAGCAGATGTATTGACAAACGCGCTCTTTCAATGCAGGTCGCAGGTTGCTTAGGATCAATCGTCAGCCAAACGACCTCATGCATATGCAAAGTAACCAGAGCCGAGGGGTCCTCAGTGCCAAGTTTGACTCAGCTAAGTACAACTCTGACTCCAGAACAGCCCGTAACTCCATAGGGTCCATAGAAAGACACCAGCAGCACTGAGGTGTGACCATACTCCAACAGTACCTGAATGACTCGGACCAGAGTCTCTGGGTATTTCTCAAAGACGGAGATGAAGGCGGACGCAGGCAATCGCAGGATGGTGGAGGGAGCAGCAGCTCGGGCAGACACTGTTTTGTAAGGGGCAGCGTGGCCCTGTACGGGACAAGAGAAAAGAATAGGAGCTCAGAGAGAGACTAAAGCACTCAAAGGAGAGCTCAGGCCATTTTTAGCTCGAGTTGCTGCAGCCAAAAGCTAGAGCAGCCAGGCAGCTACAGTGCTACACTCTGGCATCTTTAAAATCATGCAATGTGAATAATCGCCGGAGTTTTCCTTTAAGGTGTTTAAGGTGTAGGAATGTGTATATATGGACCTTGAGTATCCCAGTTATTGTTGGATTTACAGTGTTTCCCACAGCATTTAATTGTATTTGTTGTGTTAGTTGGGGGGGGGGGGGGTGTTGAGCAAACATTCTGTGTTGGAGTCAATACAATGAATAGCCTATAGTTATACTTGCCTTGCACAAAAAGTAGATATTGACAAGTAGCTTTAATATTATAGTGTGCAAACCTCGACAATTCAACAATATTCTAACGTTAGTGTAGGGATACTGCTTCCTATAACTTAATTAGAGAGAGATAGAAAGATGATTTCAATCCCATTAAATAGTACAACATAGAAAATCATTGTGTGGTGGTCAATGTTGATTGTGGTGGGCCGCCAAAAATAAGTCAATGTATGGGAGACACTGATTTATACGTTTTCCGATTTTGTGCTTGCACATCATATCCCGATTTTCACAACCCCGGATAAGCCCATATCCTGGTTTTGAGAAAAACGACTATGCTACCTGAAGTGCTCCAAAAGAAACTGAGATAAAGTAGAGAGCTCTCTAGAATATTTGGCGAAAACACCACAATAAAACACTGCACACAGTTACTGGAACAGTGTTTATCATGTAACCATGATCAACATCGGGATAAGCCTCATATCTGGGATACCGAAGCACATTTAAATGCAGTCTTTGACATTGTCAGAGGTGGCCGACATTAAGGCAGGCTGCTTACGGTGATGACGTCCAGGATGCTGAGCAGGCTGTGGACGCTGTCTCCTGGCAGGACCACCTTCACTACCGGATCTGTGCCATCCTGTTGATGAGAAAGGACACACAGTCAGTCTGTCTCTTTGGCACTCTCTCTGTCCTTCCCTATTATTATCATCCACTGTTTTTGGCAGGGCTTCAACAGGTCAAAGGTCATCATGACATGCCATATAGCAGCCATATGTCCTGTGATGCTCTACAGCTACTCTGAGTTTGTAAAGGTTTTTTCCACCTTTCTTTTTATGGGGTATTTTTATGCCTTACAATTTTACTCATGTTCACAAGCTTATTATTTATTGTATGCTTTATGTAAAATACCTTGTTGCCTTTTTTACTTTTTGTTGCTCTATAGGTTCTCTAGAAGTACACATGACATGATGACTTACTCGATCTAACGTTTATGGGGTGATCAGGATTTGAGTCTGTCTTACGGTCTCATGGATGTGCAGCTCCAGGCGTCCAGTCTGCACCACGTAGATGCTATCGTCCATGTCGCCGGGCCGGAAGAGGCCCTCCCCCTGCTGCAGCTCCACGAACACCATGTGGCGGCACAGCTCCAGGAACAGAGGCTTCTCAAAGTGACCCAGAAGCCTGCAGAGGTGGGGCATAGCAGGACAATGCAGGACATGATGCAACACCCAGGCAATGCTATATCAGGCCATTGTCTTGGAGGCCCCTGAGACAAAAATACAAGTGCTGGAAGGGGCCTTGAGAGAGGGAGGGAGACATAAAGGAGGATATGGGGGTGACCCGCACCTGACGTTCTTGAGCATGTACAGGACCTCGGAGGGCAGGTGAGAGTTCTGGACGTCAAACTCAGTTAGGTCAGCCTCCAGAACCGAGGGAGGAGGCTCTTTGGGCTGAAGGGTTGGGGGCGCACTGCGGATACGCAGGAACCTGGGGGGACACAGATGGACAGGGCTAGAGCACTGTTCATATTGTATACACCCATCCATGGAACAAATTTTCAATGACCAGTAGGAGCGCAAGACACACGGGTCAATGCATGACCCACACATACATTCCACATACAGTATTTCTCACACACAATATTTCACACAATACTGTTCACAAGAAACAGCTTCTCATTTACACACTTGCGTGCTATCGAAAGGACTTTGGTTCTCTTGCGAGTGCGCTGTCGGGACACTGGACCATTGGAGGGTGGAGAGGACAGAGTCTGCACCTGCATGAGCCAGAGCAAAAACGGACAAAAACTAAATTGTGGTCCACTAGCATGAAGAGAGATTGAATGCTTCATGAAACCCAACTTTGGTCTCTGGATGAACCAGGCTTGTAATCCTTAAGGGAATTTATTTTACAATATAAAAAGCATACAATAAAATAACAACAGAATGACAGATAAATAGAACAATCAGCCAGGCTTACTTGTCTCATAATCTTACGGCCATAGAAAAGCACTTTGTCTCTTTTCCTGAAGCGATAATGAGGCACTCCTGCTTGCTCTTGCTCTGCACAGTGCATTGAAATAATGATTAAGCTATGTGTGCATGAAAAGCTGTTTTAAAAGCAAACTAACTAAAAGAGATACATTCAGTTAAAAGGAAAAAGTAATTATGAAGTGCCATTGTGAAAACACTAGTTCTTCACCAGTAAACTGCTGAAGCCAATATAAGCCTACAACGTATTTAAGATTAGCATTGATGAAATACATTCATGTAAAAGCAGCAGTGAGCACTCACGAGCCTTCCGTCTTCTGTACAGTAAACACACGATGATGCCAATGGCGGAGATGACCACTGCAGCCCCAAGTAGAGCACCAGTCCACTGGGGAACACAGACATCAGCCAATGTCAGCCTCTCAGTAAGATAAAAAATGTTTGATAAAGTATGTATGTGGGCTTTTGTGAAGGTTACATTTTTGTTAAGGCTCTATTCTGTGTTCATTGTGTGTATGGGGATGGGCGGGCGGGGGTGGGGGGCTGGTTATTGAACATTCCAACATGTGTTTTGCGATCAAGTGATCTACCATAGTGGCCTGCATCTGTTCCTCCACAAAGCGATGTACCCGGGCTCGGATTTCAGTTCCAGTGGGCAGCACCGCCTGAAGACATAACACAAACCATCACATGAAGTATGACCACACTCCCACAAGTCTACTCCCACACACGGGCTTGGCCAGAAAACCTCGCGGCTCGCGCATCAGGTGTCGTTCTGAACTCACCGGGTAAATGCTGCAGCTATCCTCCTCCTGTGTGTCATCCTCCATTTCTAAGAAAAGAAAAAAAAAGATTGAAACATCTTAAAATTCACTGATACAAGTTGATTACTAGCAACGAGCTCACCTAGTGGGATACTTCTTCAACATGACAAAATAACAAAGAATAGTGACATGACACCACATCACATGTGTGGTGACACTGATAGACAGACATACCACCACATAACCATACTGTCTAGTGTCCAGATGAAAAATAGCTTTGTACAGAGTAGACTATCTCTTTTCTTTCCATAAGATTACACAGGAATGTGAGTAATTCTGATGACTCTTGGACTACAGATAGGCTACTCATTAATACAACGAGCACTGTCCTGCCCAAAGCTACCAAGACGCAACAGGCAAGCAAACACAGTATTAAGACGTGCTACAGATGGCAGGTGGGACATTCCAGGATTTTGGTACATTTCCTGTCCCACCACTTAAATCTCAAATGTACATATCCAAAATATCTAAATGACTATTTTTTGTGAATAATGTACTTGTTATAAGACAAACTGTAAAATTTGGTGGAAAAATAAGCTCCTTAGATATTATTCAAAAGACCGAATACCTTTGGACCACCTCAAAAAATGGCCATTTTCTCTTGTCCCACACATTGGGTGACCAACTCCTTTGCCAAATTTAACAAATAAAATAAGCTCTAAATAAATTACTTCCTCTTGTATATTGTTGATATTCATCTCCTTTACTTATGAAAACAATTTCTTTGATCTACATTGTATTGCATGTTACAGTTTTTATGCTATTAAGTTGTGTCCCACAACATGCGCGCAACCCTGTTACCATAAGGAATTTTACCTGGCAGAGAAAGAGTTAAAAATATTTGTCTACTGGCACAAAGGAAGTTACAACACAAGGACATTTTCTGCCCACATGGCAAGACCAAAGGGAAGTGCTCTAACAATTTTCAGGTTTTTTTTTCAAATATGTTTGTCCAAGTTGCGTGTGTCACTCAGTGAACGCAACTCTGTTACTCATATTGTACGACTAATATTGAGTAGTCAAAATTTACTTTATATACTTATATAACCATGTTTGTCCTTGATCTTGTAAACATAGCTAAATGTTACAGTTAGCATCTGTTCCTGGGGTAAACCACAACTTAGCCTAGATTTGCAACCCTGTTACTCGCAACCCTGTTACTGTAAGTTGCATACCAAGCATAGCATCTAATGTAAAAAAACTGCTTCGATACCTCAGCTTGACGAATCAAACTTTTTGATAGTCTATTACCTGTAGTTAATAAATATATGACTAAAAATGATCAAATTGAAGATCAATTTTTCAGAAGTGGCCACCCCTGAAATGTACCAAAATCCTGGAATGTCGCAGGTGGTAGGCAGGATTCAATGCCATGAAAACTCCAGTACCAGATGTTTGCAAAAACAACAAAGCATCAGTAAAGGGTAATAATGCCAACACAGCTAGTACAACCAATTTAATTACAATATGACCCACAGTGCTTCCAGTGCTGAGTAGCCAGTATGTTTGCCCACATATAGCATAAGCCTACCCAATCTTATGATTTAAGACTACTGTATGTGTCATAAATAAAATGTGCTGTCTAATAAAATATTGAAATGATAAATACTTCAAACCAGCAGTAATTCGAATGCATATTGATTGGCCATTGTTTTCAATAACTGGAATCAGGGTAGGAATTTTTACAGCGGCCATGGCCATCGTAGCCCCTTGCGTTGGCCGTGATGCCCCTTTGAAAATCAGAGGTTTACAGGCCAGGTGGCCTTGGTGCCCCCTTCTTTCAATATTCTGCTTTGCGTCCTACTAATAGCTATTTTTATTTAGCCTGTGGCCTGTCAAAATAATCTTAGCATTCACAGCGCAAATTAATTTAGTCTTTTACACAGTGGAGAAAGTGACAGCCAAGAAAGAAAGTGCGTCCAAATTCACCCATTCTTCTCAGTTGAACTACTCATGAAGTAGCCTAGCCTACTCATCATCACACAGACATCACAAGTGTCACATGAAAGAGCTTTTTCTCAGCTTTTAAACGATGTTATAATTGCTGTGTTGAACGGTTCGCGAGAAAAGTAAATAATATAATTCAATTTAATCTACTGAAGGTTTTGCGTCCATGATCTCCCTACCCATTCATCTCGGTGGAATACTTCACGAACCCTTCTTTTAACACATGACAAACCATATATCAGAATAAACAGCAGACCTTACCGAACACAAAGGTGTAAAGCAGTCCCCTGTACAGTTAGCTGTTCCAGAGTAATCCAGTTTTTAATTTGCAGTAAATTTCGACATGCATGGATGTCTCCAAATTTGGGCTTTAAGTTTTAAATTGTTCCACATGATTTCATAACGGGCCAAATACCAACTAAATGTTACAAATATCGCCTAGATATTGGTAAATCAGAGGACAGCAGAGTTTGTGAAAGTAGCCTTAATAATCACAAAATGCTAAGCATGCATCTAGGCTATTTGAGTTTCTTAAAGCTAAGCTGTGCTTAAATTGTTCAATACATGATTTCATAGCAGGCCAAATATAAATGTTATATAGCCTAGATATCTGTAATTATTAGATGATCAGATGATCTATCAGTAGTATCTATGTAATATGTCATATGTTTCATGTTTTTGTAATGTTTCATACAGTGATGCAGGTCTACTGCAATGAATAGGCTAAATACAACTTTGTTCATTTTTATATGCTACTACTGTATAGTTAACTTTGGCCTTGGTGCCCTGACATGTGGCCTTTGTGCCCCCCACCAAATATGCCCAACTGAAGGCCAAGTGGCCTGGCCCCCAGAATGGTGAAATTCCAAGCCTGACTGGAATGCTGGACTCACTGTCAATGTGCATAATACAGCCAATTTGTACCGTAGGCTACGTATGTAATTTGTCTGAAAAATATGGCTAGACTTTACCACACCATTACACCATCTGACTATTTCAACTGAGTTACAGTTACAGTACACGCACATTGTCATGAAGGCCAAATAGTAGGCTAGCCTCTTTGTGAAGGCATGTTAGCAATGGCATAATGTCAACAGTAACACGTGTGCTAAATATCATAAATTCTAACATTAACCAATCAAATTAATGATTAACGTTAGCAAGTGACAGCTCAATTCAGGAAGATAGGCCTACTAGGCTATTCAGAAACAACATATAAACATAAGGGATAACTACAATATAAATGACAATACCAGTTTGGAGCATAAGCTGTTGTAATATTAAGTTAACGTAAGTTAATGTTAATAGCAGCTAATGATACTATGAGCAAACGTTATCATTAGTACGTTTGCAGTGGCGTTTTCCTGTTGCATGGTGATCAATGAAATTAGGTCATGATTGACACACCAGATTCTACCAGGTTCCATGACTGTAATATCCATGACTCCACAGGACCTCGTGATGACTCCTTAACTAGATTAAAATATCTGCTTAAATGCTGAAATCAGAAAGGGTTAAAGCGGAGCTTTGCTGAATTTATGTGTTATGTTCCTATGGTCACAGAACAATATGAGATTCCAAACCAAAGTCTTCCAAAGACTGCAAAAAAGTAACGTTTTGGTCCCATAGAGAAATTCTCTGATGAGACAATCATGGTTTATTTTATTTTATTTTTTTTGACACATCTCATTCAGGCAACTGCAATTATAGTCTATAGCCTGGTCATTTTGTATGATTAAAAGAAAAGTGTGTAGATTAATGTTACAAATTCTTGCACGTACGGTCCTCATGAAAAAAAGCTCGTGAGCAAACAAAACTGATAAAAAGAAAGAACTGGCACTGGGTGAGTCTGTTTAAAGTCCTGCACACATTGAACTGGGTAAGGTAAACACCCATAATTATTACTCCGTTATTATTTGCATGAGCATTATATGCATATCATAAAGTTGATATGATATGATCACGGAGTGGCAGAGTGACTGACAGTAGCTCTCCTGTCCATGCCTTACTCTGTGTAACAAGACACTCACAGCAATCTGTTACAGAAACCACAGTCCATAACACTGCCACTGTCAGCTCACCAAATTAACCACGGACAGCCCCAAGGCTAGTTCTTCAGAGTCAGTTATTTGGAGGTTGGCTATTAGGCTACATAGCAACATACTTTACCATACCACACACACACACACACACACAAAACAAAGTTGAGCAACACACACACACACACACACACACACACACACACACACACACACACACACACACACATAACAAAGTTGAGCAGAGACAACCGAGTGTGAAAAGTTGAGCTCACGCGAAGTTCAGCTTATAAGGGGTACTCGAAGAAGTGCATAATAGTTCGGCTGGTTGTTTTGCAACACTTCCAGAGCAGCCTATGCCAACGAATCCTTCAACACAAGTGTCACTGAAATCACCAGATCAGAATGCAGAAAACACACTCTGATTATCTGCGATCGTCTGATTGAAAGGTCTACTTACTCTAATAATCTTTTAAATCGCCTCCGTATCTCAGTCTTGGCACTTCACCCATTCAGGCTGTCTTTTTGGATGTGTGCGAACGTATGTGGGACACACATTCACTTTACTGAGCATTTACACTTACTATTGGCTAGTGCCAATTGGTTTTGGCCAATCCCAGGCAGCTTTACTCAGATGCCGAATTATTCGTCTTCTAGCATGCTGGTCAAGGTGAGCAACATTGTTTTTGTTCTTGTGTTCTTGTTTTGAACTTTTAAAGGTTATTCTGTCAATATTTCTTAAGTTTCACCGGACATATGTCGCACAGTATTTAGCTTGTTAAACTTTATGTGTGGCTGGGTCTAATGTAATGTTAATTAAGGAGAAGGATCAAACGTTACCATTGGGCTACCCTGCTAGCTAACGTTAATGTTAGTTGTATCATTTGACATGGCACATTTACCATACCAGCGCATGAAGCAAAACAAAGATGAAAGAAACTAGGAAGTTTTGATAACTGTTGTGATTCCTGCAATTATTTGGCCACTAATTATTGCGTAATCAAGAAGGTTAGCCTGTTAGCTAGCGATTTGATGGCCATAGTGCTTGCTGGCTAATGTTAATTCCATTAACAACATTAACGTAGTTTTCCATTGAAAGACTGTAATGTGTGTGTTAAACAAATTCTCACATGGTCACTTTTGTGTGTTGCTGTTAGTCTGTCCAACAAGCGACTGTCAGGGTATTGTGCTGGTTGACTTTTTTTTGTGCCGTGTTAGTTTCAGGCTTAATGATGCCAAAGAACGCAGAAGTGTTCCACAATATTCGGGTGTTATCGCATTTGCTTACATTTACGTGAAATGAAAAAAAGGCAAACAAGTGAATGCATATTTACTGTCAGGCTGCAAGTCCTTCAAATTGATGGGTATTCAATATTTAAGCAAGGCACGAAGGAAATGGGATAGCGTCAAGAAAGCCATCTCTTTCTGTGCCAGGTTATACTTGGTCAAATAGCATAATATTACTCAAGACAACTATGAAAGAAGTAAAAACATCAGTTTGCTGATTCTCAGATTTGGTACTAATCATGCCTTCTGCAACTTTACCAATGTGTCCTTTTCTCTTCTGTCTCCCTGCCACTGCAACAGGTTATGTCACTGTGACTTTGACAGAAACTCTGCAAAGATGGGGTTGCTGTCAACACTGACACGTGGGCTGATAAGAGGAGCAGATCGAATGTCTGCTTTCACCAGCAAGCGTGGCCCAAGGTCCAACTACAAAGGGAGAGGGGCAAGACCAGCAGGCCGTTTGACCTGCAGCGGGAAGTTTGTTTCTGTGAAAGAGATGATTCCAGAGTTTGTAGTGCCTTCCCTGGAGGGGTTTAAACTCAGGCCTTATGTGTCCTATCGTGCCCCGGAAGGAACAGAGCCTGTTCTCACACCCGAGACACTCTTCAGTCATACTGTTGCCCCACAAATTAAAAAGGACATTGAAGAGGGCACATTTGATATGGACAACCTGGAGAAATACGGTCTTGACCCCAAACAGGAAGGAAAACTGTTCAAACTGTATCCCAAAAACTTTGTGCGTTAACAGTGACAAGTATGAACTAGACCAGAAGCAACTTCACCACACATAAAATTAACAGTGCTTAGCAATTCATATGGGTGTTGGACATCTGTGGTATGGTGAGATTGCTGTGGATATTATAATGTAACATGCATTCAACTGATAAACGCTTGTGCTGATTTATGTGTAACATTTTGTGAAAATACCATAAATGTGTCTCTTGGGTTCAGTGTACCAATTAAATAAAATATTCATATAACAGTTTCCCTGGATGTTGATACAAAATGCTGAAGTAATCAAAGATTTGTAAATGGAGTACAATGCTAAAAACATTTATTGCCTGGACAGTCTTGAAAATACAGACTTTGTTTTATGTTTTAAAAAAAAAAAAAGGTTGTTTATGTTTGCAAAAACAAACTGGTTGATAGAATAAATAGGTAGACATTGCTGGTGCATTTTCAAGTAATCTGTGTGTGTTGTTTTCAGTGCCGCCTCATCAATTTGAAACATGCACTTGTCCTTCTCCACATTGCGTTGGGAATCATTATGAAAAGTTTGCATATGGGATGGAAAAAAAAATCTAGAATCTATAAGAGCACTGACAAATTCTTGAAAGTGTACATTCATTAATTTGGGAATATCCATGCTTTTAAAGGTATTGGTGATTACTGGGGGAAGGTTATCGTTTAGAAAAAAACTCAAGCTCAACAAGTACACAACCCTTTCCCTCAGTGTCCTCCCTACTTTCCCTCTCTTGTGTGCATTCCAGCACTGCCTTGGGGGAAGCCAATCAAGATTAGTTTTGAGAACTTCATGTTCTATTTTCCCATAATGCACCTAATACATGGATTTCTATTCAACGTCACCTTAAAAAAAATTTTTGCACAACTCCGAGGCAGAAAGCACCATAGGAAAGCATAGGGCAGTGATATCCACGAAAAGATTACAAGGAGTTTTTGTGCTGAAAACGCACCAATCAAAACAGTGATGGTTAGAGAATGTTCAATAGCCCTGAAATGCATATCTTTGCCAAAAACGCCAAAGAATTATGTTATATTAATAACATGACAAACTGACAAATTCTGAAATAAACTCTGACATGAGGTGTTATCATTGAGACAGCATGGGTATATAAAAAAACCGACTATTAGGTTAAGTTTATAACGTGTCCGGCCACTGAGCGTCTTCTGCCCCGAGGCTGCGCATGCATCTAGTTTTATTGGTAAACGGGAAGCCCGTCTATAGGCTACAGTGCCTGAGATGACCAGGGAGACTAGAATTTTCATCTGTACATATGCAATGTTGACCGCCTTCATTTTTTTGTGGCTCACAGCAATGCTGACAGTACCCTTCATTTGTCAGCTTTGCTCCTCGTCTACCCTGATGTAAAACGTTTGACACATCGACGCCTCTTTGCATCAGTTCTGATGAATAGGAAGTCAACCGTGACTGTTTGTGGTTGCGTCTCACAGTGCTGCGGCTGCGCGGTCACCGCTAGCCTGGTCCTGACCTGCCTCGGCCTCCCTTGGGCTCCAGTCCCAGCGCCACACGTGCAGCATGTGGTCGTAGAAAGAGCAGCTGGCCAGCAGGCAGGAGACCGAGGGAGAGTCCAGCGCTGGTGTGGGGGCCGCAATCGAGCGAGGGTCTGGCTGGGGAGAGGGCTCGGGGATGTAGCGGCCCATCTCGTCCTCTAGGGAGGTGTCGAAGCTGGCCGTGGGGGACTCATACTGGATCCTGAGGTGGCCCCCCACCTCTGGCTGCGGCCGGCTGGGTTCTCTCGACCCCTGAGGGGAGGCCGGAGGAGGGCTGTCCAGAGACACGCGGGACCAGTCTGCCCCATAGGCAAGGGAGTTGTGTAGGACATAGGAGGCCAAGATGGGACAAGGTCTTTCACTGCCCTCTACAAGAAGGGAAAACAAAAACAAACTTTAAACCAATTTAGAAGCCTTAATTCCTCTAAATGCCTACAGCTCATTAAAGTCAAATGTCTAATGAATCGTTGTCCTTAAAATGAAGCTTGCCTTATATTATATATTTACATACCCTACCTAAAATGCCTGCATTCACCAAGACTAATAACATGATGTGGATCAATAACCATGACTGGCTGGACAGATTAGTTACTAGATAGTTACCCATAGCCTCCTGGCAGTGGAGTATGTGGAAGTCGTTGTGCATGCAGGCTGCCAGCAACAGGTGCTCGTGGGTAGGATGCCACTTCAGACGCCACACCCCTCCCCCCATGGCACTTTCACTGAGAGGCCGCCGCATGTTTCGCCCATCCCACAGCAGCACGTGCTCGTCGTAACTGGACACAGGACAGGGCAATGAACGACACTCAAGAGATGCACAGAGCACAGAGAATGAGCTCTAGCTGGCAGAGCGAATTCTTACTGAAAGGTGATTACCTGCCCGTCGCTAGGATGTGTTCCCGGTGAGGGCTGCTGTGAATGCTACACACGCCCATGGAGTGACTGAGGAAAAAGTTGAAACGGTGAGTGAGGGCAGCACAAAACTGCTGGAATGTCATGAACATAGAAATTATTTGGAAGTACTGCAAAATAGCAAATGTACAAATATTGCATGATGGCAATATATCACATGCAGATCAACACTGATATGTGGCATGGGGTGAAATAAAGTAGAATCAGAACGGCTGCCTGACTGTCAATCAGATTGCACTTGGAAATACTAATCTAAATAAACTAATATTAAACAGTACATATTTTAAAGGTATATTATCTACATTTATCAACTCATTATTATGACAAATATTTCACAGCCTGTGTATTGGGGTGGAAACCCGATACAGTCAACTTTTCAATAAGCAACGACAAGCAGAACCAAAATGGAATACAACATGTACAATGTCTCCATCCGCTGGTCAACTCCAGGAACCAGAGTTAAGGTGTGGTGCAGCCACACAACAAACAAAAGCAAATCATTCAAACTTGTCAATGAGACTATTAATTCAAACTGACAAAGTCTTTGTGAGCAAGCACAGTCCATTGAAATCCCTGAGGAGCTACAACATCCTAGTCAGGTGTCTGACAGAAAATGCATTTTGACCTATGAGAGCAGAGGCCAAAATGCACATCTCACCTCTTGCTGCTGAAGGTGGAACAGGAGGGACCTATCCTAAGATCCCAGCCTTTCAGTTTGCAATCATCCCCACCTGGCACATTCCAGACAGATGAAAACAGACAGACAGAGGTTGGTGATGAACTACCATTAACATTACCCAAGTCGTTCAAGGGCTTCCATTCCCATGCACTGTGCAGAGAGGGTAGGGAGGGGTGTTCCTCTGCTAACCACCGTCAGTACATCACACCATTGCCTAATGTGCCACATCTCACAAGTGAAAGACAACTATGGAGACAGCACATGAAGGGAGTGATCAGATGAGAACAACAAATAAGTCAGTCATTCTCACCAGAGTAAATGATCTGTGTGTCCCAGTAGCTGAAGGCTGCTATCCAAGCTTCAAAGTCATGAGCTTTCCACTGCGACAGAGCAGTCAGGCTCGTCTCGGTCAGACCCAGCACATTAACACAGCCTTTAGAGTCACTGGACACCACACGGATTGCACTACTATGGAGACAAAGACGATAAATGCATTCAGACATGACGATATGCTATGTTGCATTAATACACACACAAATATCACACTGCATGTGACCTGACGATAAAAAAAGAGCCTTGGCCACTCTAATGTGTAGGGCAAAATGTATTAAAAACATGATCACTAACCTGTCACCTCTCCCTGTAGACCAGTCCAAGGAGAGTGCTAGCCTTTCAGGGCCAAGCTCTGTGCTTGACACTTTATCCAGAACACAAAGGCCATCCTACTAAAGACAGTGTCGTGAGAAAAACAAGTCCTAAGCCACTTAGGCATGATGAGGTATGTTAGCCTAACAGGCCCGGGTTACATTCAGTGCAGAACTGAATTCACTGCAGGCCTAGTGAAATACACGTTGCCCTCTCACCTGTGTGTCCTGCAGCGAGTGCAGCTGTAGTTCCCCTGTGGCTGTAGCCATGCCCAAAAGTGGTTGTCCTGACACTGGAACATGACACCTGATGACATTACAATATCAGCTTACATTCATCCACAACAACTCCCACAACTATACCATTTCCTGAGGACAGTAAGATCACTTACCATTTTACATCTAGTATGGCGGGTGTGTCAATGCGCTGAAGTTCAGTCAAAGGGGGACACAATGCCCCTTGTTGTTGAAAACTGAACACATATAATCGGCCGATCCTTTTTGGCGTGTCCGACTCTTCAACTGCCTTAAAAACACAACAAATGCGAAATCGATATTAGAAAAACAACTCCACATGTGTCACGATGATGATGGCGAGGCATGCAAGAATGTTTAACTTTTTAAAACGTGTTTACCCCATCTGGGCTCTTCTGTAGCTGGTAGGTCCCACATGCCAGAATGTGATGCCATTGGGGAACAGGACACCATTCAACCGTGTCAGCACTCAACTCCGTGTCAAAAACCTGCAAGCTGCGAGTCCTTGATTTCCATGCCATCGCAAAACGTTGAAGTTAGCTCCAGTTTGTGTGGACGGCTTCTAAAACGTCATGACTAGCGGAAATAGTGATAGAGATTAAACACATGCCTGTGATTAGATATAATTCCCTACCATGCGTTCCATACCAAACGTGGAGTAGCTGCAACTATAATAGCAGCAAAGCTAGCGGCTAACGTTAGCTAGCTATCATAAATGGCTAGCTAACATGCATTAATTCCAGTCTGTTTGTGCTACTACCAACGGCATTTAAACTTCACGAAATTTGTCAATATACGATTAAATAAGCGGGTGCGCCATGAAAAGATTATTCCAGCTGGTAAGTAATTTATATAACTTCTACAACTGCAAACTCGTCAGTCGGCTGTCAACAAGTTTTGAGGTCAACAGATTAGTCACTTCCGGGTAAATATCATTTCATTGGATGATCATTTTGTTTACGTCATTTAAATTCTCTCTCGTTTTGTTCTGCAACTCATTTGCTTACTGCTAGCCAGGCTTCTTTCGTGGCTTCATGAGTGATTTCAAATAATTTATCCTTGGCATAGTCCTTTACAATGAATCAGAGTACGGCTATGTCAAAGCTTTTCTTCACAGTGTCAGATGAAACAGACGGATCCAAGTATTTATGTTATATTCACGACTGCGCAGGTGATTTAAATATAGGGTGAGTTCCCTTTTTTTCTTTCAAAGGAGTAGGTAGGCTAGCTAACGTTCCTTACCATCAAGACCATAGACTGTATATGATCAAGACAACACTAGCAGCATTGTTATAGCAGTAGCTATCAGTGTCATCATGGGTGTTTTTTTGTTGATCGTTGTATGGTCACAGTGTCACATAATGCACTTACCTCTGATACTCACTTCGATCCAGAGTATAGCCTGATGAAGACTTTCAATGCTAAGTTGTTTAAAGTATCCTAATGTGATGCCCCCCCCCCCCCCCCCCCAGAGTGACAGATGCAGAAGATGTATGGAAAACAAGAATAACTGATGAGATAAAGGCCCAACTTGTAAGTCTAGAAGTGTTGCACTTGCAATTTTACTGTGGACAGTCATTTCTATGTTTGTCTGTCTCTCTGTCTGTATGTCTCTCTCTTTGTGAGTTTGTGTGTGTGTGTGTGTGTGTGTGTGTGTGTGTTTTATCTGTACTTTGAGTCAAATACAGTTATATATGGAGTGACTCAAATGAAATATAGCTTAGGTATCATTGTTTTGAAGATTGTTGAATATTTCCATTTGACAGCTGAAATACTACTCCTTGAAATCAATAGAAGACTGCCTTATGAAATTGAGGTAAGGTTCCTCTACTTCATCCGATCTGATCCTGAATCTGGATTATTTTGTTATTGTTCTAATTTCTCTCTCTCTCTCTCTCTCTCTCTCTCTCTCTCTCTCTCTCTCTCTCTCTCCCTCTCTCACACACACACACACGCACACACACGCTCCACTCACACACACACATTCACACATACGTTGGTTTATAGATCGTCATGTGGTAAAGGAAAGGCCTCTGTGTCAGTGGAGGAGGAGCAGGTGATCCTCCATCTTGGGCCTTCACCAAGAGACTTGACCATGACCCTGTCCAAACTCGGTGAGGTTGACGGAAAAGTTGAGCTGAAGGAGCTTCTGTTTAGGATGGCTGACAACTTGAGTCATTGGCAGGGCGCTGAAGGTAATCTCCACTACAGTCATCTAGCACACCTCATTTGAAGAGTTTTTTTTATACTGGTTTCACTGCTCCAGTATCTTATGCATGGGCAATGTTTTCAAGTCAATCTCCATAAAAATGCAGCTACCAGTCACAGCACAATTAAATATGTTGTAAGAATTTAATTAATCTGTCATAGAATTGAATTTATCCTCTGTACTCCAGAGGTTCCTGGGATGACTTGATTTGGAATGTTTTTCAGGACCTCAGACATTGCACAGCCCTGGGAAGAACTCTCACAAGAGAGATAATGGTATGCAGAATGGGTCATGATTACCATGATGTTGTTGCATCTGTCTTTGTTTTGTTTAAATAATATTCCAATATTATGCATTGCTACTGTAGAGTTTTAGTGATTGGGAAGATCTGCTATTTCTTTCAGAGTTTGCACCTCGAAAACAGAGCAGTACTGGCCCTTCTGTAGGGTCCCGCAAGCGCTTTCCAGGAGACTCTTTGATCAACCCAGGAACGAGAAGGTAACCTAAAAAAATGTCCAGTTCTTAAAATGTCAACATTGACATGAAGTGCAAATATATAATATATATATTGTTTTATTCATTTATTTAGCAAGCAACCTGCAACTGGTGTGGATTTTGATGACGACGGTGATGAAGTATAATGATGGAGATGGGGATTATGAGGATGATGCTCAAATTGAGCTTTTAATCTAACATGTCTGGCTTCTGAAGCAGTCTCCCACTTTAACCATTGTAAAGCTGCAGTGAACTCTCATGAATGTTCTTTTAAACTCAACTCAACACTATATACTGAAAGGTTTTTAAACATCTATTTTTATCACTTTGGAAAATGACTGCTTCTAAAATACCCAGTTATGATGATGCCTTATCTATTATTGAATATCTATTTGCTTTTACATTAGTTATGAAAATTTGTTATACCTCAAATAAATATGAATGTGCCTTTTAAATGCTGTGCTATCGACTTTCTTTTTTGATCAGAAAGTTGTCGTCCTATGATAAACTTTCACATTAAGTATACTTAATCTGACATGGATAAGTAAGGACGTATCATATTCTTATTTACTTTAGATCCCCCATCACATATGGTGGTTAATACAAACAATGACAGACTTAAACTCAAAACCCCAGAAGTTCACCATATTTATTTTTTTCTTCACTTGTCTGTAATATTAAAAACACCAGTTCACCTCATTTGAAACACAGGATTATGGAAACAACATATTAGAAACAAGCTCAATGTTCAAGTAAAAATGTTATATGACAACCGATTAGAACAAAAGTTGAATGAAAAACCAACCAACCAACCAACAAACACAACCTTAACGACATATATTCATAAAATATAAATATATTTATATTTATATACACATACATAAGATACATTCCAAAGCACATAGCTTCAGATTAAAACAAAAGAAACACTAGATCCATTTCCCTCAAAAGATCCATTGCAGGTAATTTATGGAACCTAGCTTTCTCTCTGCTGGTGCACTAGTCCCTGAATCACTGATTCACTTCAGGGCGTAAAGCAGCACATTCTCAAAAAGGAGCCATTTTGGGGGGGGAAAAACGCTGTCAATGAAATTAGAATGCTGGTCAAGGCTTTTGCTATCTATAGTTTGGCATGGGTTGGCAAGGTTACAAGTTCAAACCTGCTGATTACATAAAGGTTTAAGTTTCACAGAGCTCTGGCCTAAACAGAGCATGACGGTCACTGTTTCTGAGTTGCACAAGTGAATGTTCAAGTTAACAATTTGACCTTACAGTGTTAGTGATGACCAACCACTTTCCCTCACTTCCCAAGATAGATAGTTTAAAAGGTTTTCTTTTACGAAACAGAATGTGTCCTACATTTTGCAACACACTTAGTTAAACATATTCACATTCAGCGCAGAATTATGTCATGTTGTTTTAAAAAAATATCTCCCTTTGGTCTTCGTTCTTATAAAACAACCTAGGGTCACAACCCTATCCCATTCCTTATGCTTTATCCTCTTTAAACATTCTAGGAAAATATAAATCAGTAGTTGCCTTTTCTTTTTCAAAAGGTACCATCAGTGTTCTACGACTGTCTGAATCGAACTGAAGGAATAACCATAACACATTGGTCCAATATTGTGAACAACCCAAGTTCCAGTTGGTTTCAGTATGAATAACTTGAGTCAAAATAAAAAAAGCTCTGAAAACACAACTTAAATGATCACATTAAATTAAAACACAACAGATTCTCAACTGTAGTTCAAAATATTCGTCTTATGGCTCACACACCAGTATAAAATTCAAGAAAAAAAAAGTCTTAACTTATTTCATCACCAATAAGGACGTGGCTGTATTCAAAATATATTTCCAATCTCCATGCTGTAGTTCACTGTCCAAACACTCCAAAAACTCAACCTTGAGTGTTTGCGTCTGTATCACAGTGATAGTACATGAGCTTGCTAGTTCTTAATAGCACACATATCTTGTACTGTAAGTGACCCAAGTTCATGTATGATCCAGTTAAGCAATTTAACAGTACTATTTCCTGCATTTCACTAAAGAGTATTCATTACCTAAACTATAAGATAATTACACACAAGGGATCTTGTTTTTCAGAATAGAAACAAATAGCACACTGCAACAACAAAACAAATTAAAGGAGGAGAGAGGAAAGTGTTTCAAAGTGCTCCATTCATGAGGCAAAAGAAGTAATGAATTAATTAATGAAAGGACAAAAAGTATATATACTGTTATATATTCACAACAAAGAGGCTCAAGCTTTTAGGAGGCACCAGAATCTGTGCAAAACATTTTCATGCCATTTACATTCTCGTACGTGAAGATATAGGACCAAGTCTATGTGGAGGGCAGTTTCCACCATAATGGGGACAGTCAAGTCATTTTAAAGGCCAACAAATCAGGATAAACTATTTTTTTCCAATGTTTCCTGTCAAAAGACTGCACCTTCAGCAAGGTGCATTAAGAAACCAGCAATCATTTATTAAATGAACCACGTACATGTGTCCAAAACATGTCAATATACAAAATAAACCATTCTTCTTACCACAGCAAAAATGTAGATATGACACAATACAAGTCTGACACTATATGCATGCTTTCAAGGCAGGTACAACTTAAAAAAAAACATGATTAACAGTTTCAACAAGGGGTTTGTGTAGTTACATCGCTCCTTTGGCTGAAATAAAAGGTATTATTTATGATAACATAGTCAAACAACACCCCAAAGCAAACATTTACTTAAGAGGTAAGAGATGCCTTGTGATCAAACCATGACGTGGATGATAAAGTCATCTTCTGACATCAGTGGCACAAACACCACAATAAACATTGACTCAGGAATCAAACAAGAATACTCTATTCTTGCTCTCTCTCTCTATCTCTCCACTAAAATCTCTGGTGTGGACCTCTTGCAAACATTCCCATCAAGCAACAGATCCTAAAATTATCTGCCTACCCTGAAGAGTCAAAAAGAAAATACACAAACGTGTGTGCGTTTCACTGGAATATCCATGTCCTTTGCATAAATGCAAGCACTCTCCTGAACCTGCAGTAGTATGGAGGCCATGGTTGGAGGCACTCCTCGTAGTCCAAGTCTCACTGTCTGCCTCAGCGTCAGCGTCCACCATGTGATGAGCTGTCAGGCTGTGCTTCTGTCTCTGCTGCAGACCTCTGTCTGTGCAATGTGCAATCCGTAAAGTTTCTTGTCGCTCTCTCGTCATTGTTAATTAAGTGCACACAGAGAAAAAATGAAGAGTGCCTCTCCCAAGCAGATACAAACGGCGAGATGAGGAGATCTCCATTCCAAAGAGATTCCTTAAATGTGTCTTTTCATTTGCCAGAATCCACGTCTGAGCTTGAGGCTTGATGTTTATTTGTATGTTTGTATTTGTTTGTTTGTTTGAAAAGGCCCCCTGCTCTCAGCAGAGGGTGTCTGTGTTGAAAGACAGCTGGACCTGCCAAGGCAAAGAACCACGTCACTCGAAAGCATGTGTTGTGAAAGAGAAATTGCGTCGAAAAAAATAAATAATCAAATGCCTTAACCAACTTACGTAATGTCATATTACTGCATTACTAAGCCTAAGGTTTCACATCCATAGCCATTTCTAATAATCTTTCTATTTCTCAGTGTATCAAGGCTTTAAAATATACCTGTCACTTTTGATTAACGCGCTGCAAAGCCATAGCTTGACTAAATCCAACAACTTCTCAACTCCTCCTTCTCCACCCCCCTCCACTATAGATGTATTTTTTTATGCCCTTCCTTTTTTCTCTCTCTCTCTCTCTCTCATTAAGCCTCCTCTCACCCTCTCCTCCTCGAAGCTGATGAGCCCTTCGTCGTCGTCGCTCTCCAGCTCCTCGGGCTCGTCACACACGAGGGCGTTGAGCTCCGTGTTGGCCGGCTTGGGGCGCAGGAGGTTGAGCAGGCGCTGTAGTGGCGACTGGCCGCCACCGCGGGGCGAGCTCTCCTGCTGCTCCAGGTTGTCGCTTTGCTTTTTGGCAAAGTTGACAAAAACCTGCCGGACAAGTAGGAACACAGGACTATATAACATTTGTGTTGCTGAAAGGACATAGGATACAACATAAAGACAGAAAAAATACAAATAAATAAATAAACATAAAGATCTAAAAAATACAAATAAGTAAACATACAGTAGGCCACATAAAATAAACAAAAAAGGATACAATGAGCAAGTGAGAGTCTCTCACTGAACTATACGGTCACTTACGTTGTCCAGTGTGGTCTGACTGACAGAGTAATCTTCGATGCTTAGCACCTCCACCACCTGCTCCATCTTACTGAACACTTGAGCCAGAGAAATATGCTCTGACTTCAGCTGATACTGGATTTTGGTATGGTGTCGCTCCTAAGAAGAGACAGACATCACATGCATTATAGGCACGTTGGAACAAGTGCACAGGCAATTCCTTAATGACAGTACAAACTTTTACTGAAGAGAGAGATTGTAAGGGGAAGCAACACAAAATGTACCTTAAGTATAGCTTCTGGAAAATTCCTGTTGAAGAATTTGACCACCTCTTTCACACTACTTGTGGTTTTAGTGCGTACTGTGATCATGTAGCCATCACCAAATCTGTCACAACAAAGAACATGATTCATATTTATTAATCATTATATTATTAGGTGTTTCACTAGCCTCAACAAAAAAACCATAAATATTGTATAAATTCAATCAATCTTTACATACCTGTTCTTAAGGTGCTGTATACTCCCTAAGCATTTGAATCTGCCATTGACCATAATGCCCAACCTGGTGCATAGTGCCTCACATTCTTCCATACTGGAAAGAGAAAAACAGTTAGACAGGATATCAGCCAGCCAATTCTTACAAATGGCACCGGATCTTAGGTGTGTCTCACCTGTGTGATGTAAGCACCACCGAGCGTCCTGTTTTGATGATGTCAAGGATAAGGTTCCACAGGAAACGTCTGGCCTTGGGGTCCATGCCTGTGGTAGGCTCATCCTAAAGCACAGCCATTAAATAGAGTTTAAAAAATCAGTACCGGTACATGTGAAAATGTACCAATTAATACTTAAACCCAACAAATGCTTAAAAAAGCAACTCAGTTTCCATAGAAACAAACTAAAGTGCACTCTATTTTCTATTACCATTTTCAGACTCAATGTTTGGCCAGTGTGCATAGTGGTCATATCTGTGTGGATCTGTGTTGGTGAATGATAATAGACACAATAATTGTTAAATCAATAGAGTGGGTGACCAATGAACAGTGGGTCATGCTGACCAGGAAGATGAGGGAGGGGTAGCCGATGAGCGCAATTGCGGTGGATAGCTTGCGCTTGTTGCCTCCACTGTAAGTGCCAGCTGGCTTGTCTGCATACTTAGTGAGCTCCAGCTTCTCCAGAGCCCACTGCACCACCTGAGAAAGAGAGAGAGAGCGCATTAATAAGGCATCCACTCAATTAACAGAAACCATGTTCAAACCAGCTATTGTGGCAGTGAAACATACATATTTATATATTATATTGTTATATATATTTACATATATTTTGAGATCACGGTCCCACCCTCTAATTTCACATAATCACATTCCATGACGCTGGCTCTCACTAATGCAGTGTTCAGTAGCTGCAACTAAGATATTGTTTCTATGGAGAAATGTGTCCAATGGTGTCCTGACTTGATGTTATGCTTATAGCAAACACAGAGACTCTGTTGTACATAGTGGAATTCTCCTTTTTGGATTAAGATAAACCAGCAAATGGTTATTACCAACTTGCAAGTGGGTACCCAGCTCTCATAACAGAGAGAGGCCACAAATAGAAACACACACAGCTTTAATGCTTTTCAGTGATAACACAGCTTATTGTGGGTGGAAAGATATTGTCGGGCGGTGAAACCTGTATATGAAGACTGATATAAGAGAGAGCCTGGGTAGCAGAGTTACTCAAAGGCATATATTACATTCAGTCGCTTGTTTTCCAAAACTTGGAACGAGAGGTTTTGAGCCAGATTAGGAAATGGAGGGGAAGTGCTTGCAGTCACGCTGATAACTTTATCTCTCAACTGTGGAACGTTCCAGTACAGAATACAAATATCAAAGCAGTCACACTGCTGGTAAGCAAAGAGGAACTTCAACTCTTCATATAAAGTTCTCCATCAACTTAATTAAAAAATTTAATTCCCATTATGTACTGTAACTGTGCACAAGTGTATGTGTATCTATGGAGTATGGACTACAAGAAAACAAGAAAATGTATTATATGCAGCTGAGTGTGTGTGTGTGTGTGTGTGTGTGTGTGTGTGTGTGTGTGTGTGTGTGTGTGTGTGTGTGTGTGTGTGTGTGAGTCTGGGGCCACTCACCCGCTCCTCATCCTTCCAAGGGATGCCCCTCAGGCGGGTGTAGAGCTCCAGGTGCTCTCTGGCCGTCAGGTCCTCAAACAGGGCGTCAAACTGCGGGCAGTAGCCAATGCTCTGCTGCACCTTCAGCAGCTCCCGCAGAATACTGGACGCCAGGGGAGAGAGAGCCACAGTGATCAGTCTCTCCCACACTCCATTTGTAGCAACCGCACAATCAGTCAAAGAAACTCGGCAGGCAAGAACAAGAGGCTGCATAGATCTGACAGCAGCAGTAATACAGAAACAATGAGAGATATATGGGGTATGATATAATAGAGTTGCAGGTTAATTTAATACATCCTGCAAAAGCAACAACATCTATATATCAGTGCAGCTAACTATGGATAAACAAAGGTAAATACAGTGGACATACTGTATGTGCCTCTGTGCACACTATCTATAACCCTTTACAAATATTTTCCTGCTATGTATGTTTTGTTAACCACTTATTATCGAGTAAAATTTTCATACTAAAGGCTAAAAAAAATCGTAGATGTAAAAATAAAAGTGGGCCAGCAGGGTAGGGAGTCCACTACGGTTCTGACCTGTCTTCATAGCTGTTGTTACGTTTCTTAGTAGTTCCTCTTTCTACATCAACACATCAATCCCACATCAGGGACCCACTCAACTAATGAGGCATCTTCCCTCACTGTTGCAATATAGGGCCCTCTTTTGAAAAGAGGGCAAAGTGCAAAGTCTATCAACGAGCAAAGTTCTTGTGCATAAACTATAGCTATTGTTTTGCATGTGGGAGCATTGAATGGATGTTTAAGGTCTTACCCATGGTATTAAGTTAGCAAATTGATTTTGCCTTGATATTAAAATAGCTTCAGTTAGACTTAAGACTTTGCACTTAACCCTTCGTTCAAATTAGCGCCCATATGTGCGGTCAGTGGGCTAGCTGTACCTGTGTCCACCGATGAAGGCCTCTCCTCCAGTGGTGGTCTCGTCTCCCGTCAGCATCTTGAACGTGGTGGTCTTCCCCGCTCCGTTCACCCCCAGCAGGCCGAAGCACTCCCCGGGCCTCACGCCCAGACACAGGCGGTCCACCGCCAGGATGCGGCCCATCTTCCTGGACTTGTACACCTGCCAGAGGGTGAGAGTGTGTCACTGGATTGTATTGAAATATAGAATACTGCACAGACAAGGGCCAAACTGAGCCGAGTGTACCATCTGGAATCAGCGTAATGAGTTATAATACTAAGGGCCTGTGGTAACACTTTACCTGACACTATCGACATAAGAGTGACACATGACACTGTCATGACACATGAACCCTAAACCTAACCCTAACTTGTTATGACAAAAACCGAATGACACTAAATGAAGTGTTATGTGAAACGTTTATGACTTGTTTATGACACGTTCATGACAATGTCATGTCACTCCTATGTCAATACTGTCAAGTAAAGTGTAACCGGGCCTGTGTCTACCAATCGACGGCGGCTATTTTCTATACAAATCCTATGAAGTTCAGCGTTCACAGCGCCCAGCGCCCTCGGCGGCAAAAAGCCCTCGGAGCTTACCCTTTTTTTTTGCAGCGCTCAGAGCGCTTTTGAACGACGACCGTGACATACTGTAGCAACTATAAACACTTGACCGAAGCGCTCTGAAAATGAGGTTCAGGGCGCTATCAGCGCAAAAAATGTGATTGGTGGACACAGGCCCTAATTGTTTATAGATCAATTCATGGGGTCATTAATACACATATGGTATATGGTTATGGTTATGGTTATGGTTATGGATTTAGCAGAAGCCTTTGTCCAAAGCGACACATAAATACAAAACAACATAATAATATTTAAAAATTGAACAGGGAACAGATTAGAATGTAGGTCAAATATAGTAAGGAGAATAGTTATAGTACACAATAATAACTATTCAATCAATAGTCTAATAAAAAAGCAATGGAAAAAAAGGGGAAAGGCAATAATAAAACAATAATGTCCATTCAATCAATAATATAAAAACAATGACATGCTAAGACTACATTAATAATAAACAATAATGTCAAATGAATTAACAGCCCAATTAAAATAAAACAACATTATACAAACCATAACACGTAAGCGCTTAAACAACTAAGTATATGTTGAATAGGAATGTCTTTAGACCCCTCTTAAACGACCCAAACCTTTGGGTATATCCAAAGAAAGACAGGTCATGTTCTACTGCAGAGAAAAAAAAAACAAAATTGTGGCTTTGCGATGGGATATGTGACCGTCCAGTGGACGCATGGGTGACTAAGTTGTTAAAACAAAGTGGAAACTACAGCTCCTCGGGTACTCCAGTGAGCTAACACAACATGGAGGTTTTCATGGAGTCAAAACACAGATTCAATAAATGATCCCCCATATCAACATCAGACAATGCAAAGTAATCTGGTCTGACATTAGGGGAAGAGTGGAGGTATTTTCTTGGATTTGGTTGAGCTAAGTTCTAAACAAATTGCATTTTCTCCTTCCACTGTTGCAGTTAATTAACAGTACAAAAGGGCATTGGCATTTATTTGAACCGTGGTATTGTGTTGTGAGACCTTGGTGAGGTTGTCGATCTTCAGCATGTCGTTGTCTGCGTCTCCTCTGAGCACACGCCGTCTCTCACAGGCCACGTCCACGTCATCGTCCTCTATGGGCTGACTGCTCACCGGCACCCTCCTACACACACACACACACACACACACACACACACACAGAGACAGAGAGAAGAAAGAGAGAGAATCTCTAAAATGAGAATTTCTACTATGACTAACACTATCACTAAACTGATAATACAATATCACACAGGAGCTTCAGTTATCATTTCTATTCCTGACTTTCATGCTCCCTCTTCTTGTGCAATGGGTATTTTGTGACACCTCTCTACATCTCTCTCTGAGCCTCTGTAGCTAATGATAATATCATCATTCAGCATGCACCATTACCCAAACCATACACACACACACACACACACACACACACACACACACACACACACTCTCTCTCTCTCTCACACACACACACACACACACACACACACACACACACACATACACACAGAGGCACTTACTGAGGTTTCCTGAGGAAGTTGTACTGACACAGGATGGTGATGAGGAAGCCCACAAACCCCTCGATCGTCATGGCAACCAGGCCTCGGGTTACAATGTCCCATTCAAACGGAGACTTCACCTTGTCAAACTGACCTGTAGCAGTAAGAGGGCATACAGTATGTTTTAAAGACAGCACTGGTGTGAATCCACACTCAGATTCTATTCTCTATTCATGTCATTCTATCAGCATGCTTCAAATCTGGACTCTGATTATCCTGTCTTTTTGGACAGGTTCTTTCCCTTTTTTTGGCAGATGATATAATAGAGCACATTTTGTACATACAAATGGACATTATTACTGACAATCAATTGGGGAACACAGCCTACCAACAACTGATTTGATTGGTCCCTTGCTCCGTCTTCAGTCCTTTAATTATGCCAGTTGCTTGTTTTTTTTTTTGTCTCTGATGGCAATACTGTTCATCAACATTATATACCCTTTCAATCTGTTTCCGGTTGAAACGTGTAAAACCAACGCAGATCGTTTGAAAAGAATATTAATCAGACTTCAGCTTAAAGCTTCACAAAATGTCGACTTTTTAAAAAAAAGTTACCATTAGCTCAATGTTGTTTTCTGTGCCACCGGACATGCCTTGAGAACGCACATGTTTGTTTATGCAGTTGAAAGGGTCTATACAGAATGCTACCAATTACAACACTAACATTAGAACATCAAGGGAGCATCTCCACTGACTGTGCCTCCCCTCTGGGGGAAGTGATTGATTTTTGACACTGATAAACTGTATCATACATAGATCATGTATGTGAATATAACTGTATAGGTTAAGTAAAGTCTACCTATTTTGGCATAGTACTCGTTGATGTACTCATTGTAGGCCATCTCCATGAGCCCGTGGCCCAGGTTGTAGTTGGGGAAGATGAGGAAGCAGGACTTCAGGTAACTGTTCACCAACTTTAGATCCTGAAAGGGCAGATGAGGTTTATGTTTATGTTTACGGTGCTTCGCAGACGCTTTTGTCCAAAGCGATTTACAGTACATTAATATACTAGTTTAAAATAATAGTTTCAAATGAAGTTGAAAAGCTTACATTAGGTATAATAGTAATAGATAATACCAGCAGAAGGTAGCAGTCATATCACACGGAAATCAAAAAAAGGTTAATTGCTGATACTGAATAAGCTAGGAGCCCAGTTACAATATGTATGGGGCAATAGCTATAGGGCTCTGATCTGAGATCAGTTAACTAAACTAAACTGTACTTGCTCCCCGTGGAAATCCTCACTGTTACGGCCAGCTCGTGAACAGACCGCAACATAAAGGGAGACAACAACAGTTTCAAATTTGACCATTTATTAATGATAGCAACATTAACAAACTAAAGTGTCTAGGGAGATGAATGTTGAAGAGTGCGTGTATGCGTGAATGTAAATGGCAGTAGGCTATCAGCATGTAAGATGAGTAAGTGAAAGGCAAAAGGGGGAAAAGAGAAATAAAGAGGAGAGAAAGACTAACGTGCCAGTGTAAAGGACTATCAAAGTGTCTACAAGAAAGGAGGAAAAAGTGCCTACTGAGAGAGAGACAGAGAACCCCTTTTATAGCCCCACCCAATACAGGTGCATCTAATAATGTAATTAGCCTAACCAGGCCAAGGCCTGACCGTGCACTGACAGACCAGGACCTGAAGGGGGCACAGGGGGTCGTAACATCACCTTCAACACTCTCAAGGCCAACGCTCACTGGTGGCATCTGACGCGCATCCAATGAAGCCAAAGTTTAGAACTTTGTACACTTTTAACAAAGAACAGCCCACTGGCGGTGTCTGGCGCGCGTCAACGCCAACATTCAGAAAATGATTCTATCTCTCGAGTGCCAAATCCATAGACGCCAATGTCGTCGCCAGTGGGCATTGGCCTTTACACTTTCCTTCTGCCCGCAACAATATGCAATGTGGAAACAGTCATTTTAGTTCCTTTGTAATGCATTCAACAAATCCCCATAGGTGCGTGCGGTACCATACCTTGTCATGCTCAAACAACTGTAGCAGGAAGGTAGCCACTGTGGCGGTGATGCCGATGAAGAGGTTGATGACGATGAGGAACACGTACGCCGTGCTGGGGACTTCAAACCAGAACGAGGCTGGGTACATGATTGGCGTGATGGACCAGCTGCAGTGAAGAAACCAAACTCAGACTTAGATAGGGTCGTGCAAGTTCACACTTCACAACAGTAAGCTCAAAGCTCCGTTCACACAGATTCAACACGTTTGTGTTATAGTTTGGGTTTTCCAACTGAAAACAGTTTAAATTCCAGCCCTCTCTACCTTATTACAATTAACAACACTGAGTTTATCTTTTTCAGCACAACCTCCACCTACTCATCCATTCCCACGCATCACAGGCACTTTCAATTGGCCATGGATATGTACACAGTTATGTAGGCTATTGTAGGCTACTAAAAAGTGTAAAATAATAAAAAGTAAATAGTTCAAAATGTTGTGTACATGCATGTGAATCAAGTAGGTTACTGCCTACTCACTTACCAAAAATAATGTCCTTCACACAAAAGCAACAACTATATGCATAGTTGCATGCTGGATTTAGACAACTCTAATGACTGCAATGACAGGATCCATAGCACTGGCCACTATTTTAAGTTATGGGTTTCATTTGACGGTCCTAGGAGGCATGGCCTGGAAAGAATTGGCAATGGTAAGGGTGGAAACCAGACTTCAGATCTCAGGGGGCCCTCTGCTTACTAACTAAAGGTGTTTTATTTATGAAGCGGCGACAGCCTGGAGAAGCGGAGAGAGTCTACTCACCCGTACAGCAGAAAGAGCGAGAGGACGGCGGGGAAGTTTTTGGGAGAGGTGTACGCCGGGAGGTCAAACACGAACAAGATCAGGACACAGCATGTGGCAGGAACTAAGTAGTTCAGCTAGGAGAGATAGAGCGAGAGAGGAAAAGAGAGAGACAGAGAGAGAGAGAGAGAGAGAGAGAGGGAGAAAGAGAGAGGGGGGGGGTATCTGAGTTAGGCAGGACACTCCAAAGTACATTCAGTTCACTGGGCTATATTTAGAGAACACCTTTAATAACACACATATTTGTCACATATATGCTTTATAGACACAATGGACTGAATTTCCCAAAACAACCATATAAGGCCTGGGCTGTGTCCAAAAAGCATTGTTGTGCAATAACCACTCACTACGAGAAAGCGAGAGAGAGAAAGAAAGAGAGAGAGAGAGAGAGAAAGAAAGATTCAGAGAGAGAGAGAGTAAAATATCACTATCATCAATGTTAATGTGATGTATTGCAATAAAAGCAGCACTGATCTATGGACAAAATTATTTCCCATGGCACCTCAACATATTGAACAACTCCTCTGATTTTTACCATGTCCCAGATGTAATTGGCCAGCCAGTAGATTACAGGGTCACAGCCGCTGACAAACTGCAGGTGTTTGGCCTTGGTGGACTTCTCCGCCACCAGAAAGACCACAAAGCTGGCCGGCACAAAGGACATGGCCACGATGATGAAGATGGCAATAACCACGTCTGTGCCCTGCAGCCTGGGGACGCATACAAAGAGAGAGTGAGGAGGACTGGTAGACTGAGATGACGTGCTTTTAAGAGTGAGACATTTTAAAGAAAGAGTGTCTTACAAGTAGTCCAGAGACAAACTGGCGCTGGTTCGATTCATGGGATGGTTTGTCAAGGTAATTCCTACACACACACACACACACACACAAATGGCACAATAATGATCATCATATTGAAACATCCAAAAACAAATACCGGTACTTTTAAAGGTTCCAGTTGTGTAATGTGTTGCATCACATTTCTTTGCTTTATGTGATGAAAGTGGCTAGGCTGTAAAAGCAGCCCCTGCTCCTAAGCTTCCATCCTCTCCCTTGCTTGTGAAAGCATGCCTCACCGTAGGCAGCCGGGTTGCCCTTGTTGAGGGGCAGGTTGGCACGCAGGATGGCATTGTTGAGCACGTTGAGATAGGTGGGCATGCTGTGGTAGCCTTTGTTGTTGTAGAGCACCTGTGAAGGGAAGGCAGGAAGAGATCGGTCACTGCAGGCCCACCTCATCCACTGGTCACACGCAACGAGGAAAAGGACCAAGCAGACCGGTTACATCAGCCCCCATCTCTCACCTGAGCTGACCGCCGCACCGCTATCTTGCGGACCATGGGGGGTATCTTTCTGCCGAACGAGGCCGGCACGGATTTCTGAATGTTGCCCACTGTGAGACCGCCATATCTGTGGAGGGGACAGTGTGTGTGTGTGTGTGTGTGTGTGTGTGTGTGTGTGTGTGTGTGTGTGTGTGTGTGTGGGAAAGCACTGATATGATTTTAATATTCTTATTCAGAGCACTTCAGAAGCAGGTGCCCCTGGGCATCTCCCAGCATGCCCACATGAATGACCAGCAAGTCATAAATATGTATCCCACTCCCATATGGGTCACTTTCAATTCACGGTCTAAAGTCAGGTAGAATGAGTTAGTGCTAGAGTTAGCATTTCAATAGGCTACTCTAAGGTCCACTCTACCTGTGGAGGCGTACGCGATCAGAGGTGTACAGCAGATACTCCGAGACGTTGCGTCCCGTGATGTCCACCAGGATGTCCCCCGTCACCACCTTGGTGAGAGGGGGCCGGCCGCCCACCCCGCTGGGGCAGGAGAAGCCAGTTCCCTGCATGGAGCAGATGCACTTGACCGGCTCATGGATGGACAAGGGTAGCGTCGGGGGAGACGTCACCATCTCTGTGGAAGCACAGATTCAGAGATGTGCATGTTGAGATTCACCCAATGAAGGGGGAATGACAAAAGTGAACAACCGATTACATTCACATATAACTTCCTTGGCATATCCACAACCAGTTTGCATGCTATATGTTGGCGGCTATATTTTGAAGGTGTATTTCCTTTATTTGTCTCATGTGAAATGGACAGCAGATAACAGCCAAAAAGTACACAAAGCCCTCCTGGGAGTTACTTTGTAAGATGACAGCATTTTGACTTTTTAACCACAAATGTTCTGCGTCTTTCTTTACATTACATTACATTTAGCAGACACTTCTTGACCAAAGTGACTTACATATGTCAGCTTTTTATTACAAGGGATCACATTGTCCCCAGAGCAACTCTGGGTTAAGTGCCTTGCTCAAGGGCACAACGGTGGAAGCCGGGAATTGAACCGACAACTTTCAGGCTACTGCACGCTAGCCCAGCTCCTTAACCACTACACTACCACTACCACCGCCCAGTCTGTCACGTATAGAGCGTATATCAGAGCGCACTGACCTCTCACAGTGGTCGGAGGTGGCGAGGTGTAGTTCCACAGGCCGTCGTCGAAGCGCGGCTCCGGGTCGTCCGAGGGGGCCGGCGAGGGCGGCGGTGGCACGAAGTTGGAGAGCGGCACGCCCTGCGTGAAGGAGTCCAGGCACATGGGGTCGAAGTAGCGCGCGGCCAGCGTCTTGGAGTTGTTGGCGTAGGGGTTGAGCGTCTGGGCCAGCTGGTCCAGCGTGCTGTTGAACGGCGTCTTGAGCACGCAGGTGGCCCCCACGCCCGAGGGCAGCCGCAGGGTGTTGATGATCTTCTGAGGGCCGGCGTCGGGAGATCGCTTACTCCTGGACGCGAGGATTGGGGTGGCGGAGAGGGGAGAGGATTAAGAGAAGAGTGAAACGTGTTTGCTGTGACAGTCTTTATTGCTTCATTAAGACATCATACACAGAGTGGAGGCAAACGGAGAGAGAACCCACTGAGTGACTCAAACCTGAACACCATGGTTACATAACTGTACTTTCATCTTACGTACAGAAGTCTATTTCTATGATTCATTTGTTTGGGACGCGGCAGTGAGGCAGTGAAGTGAGCGGCAATGAGAATGGACAAGAGGCTTTGTTTTTATTTTGTGGTGAAGACTTGAAATGGTGGCTAGCAGAATTTGTCCAAAATGCTAATGTACAGCCTGGAGTTCTCACTGGGTAACATGAATAAACATGAAACTGAGGCTCACCTGTACTGCGGCCTGTCTTCATTCGCGTAGGGGATGAAATTCCCCCGTGGCTGTGTGTAGTTGTGATACTGCGACGGAGACAGAATCAGGGGCGGCAGGTCTCCTGGAGAAGCAATGGGAAAAAGGGAATGAGCAGGAGGGACTCCACCAGGAGGGGTTTCAGTTCACACGCACCTGGACGTTCCCATCCATTTCTCTCCTCACCTATTGAAGGTACAGACAGGGCGACCGTCATGGCCACGCAGACGAAGAACGCGGGCAGCATGATCTGGGAGAAGAGGCCCTTGGTGTTCCTCTTGGCGCAGTGGAAGCGCTTGACGATGAGGCCGTGGAACTGGCGCAGCTTGAGCCACCAGCCCTCCAGCTTGAAGCTGCCCTGGCCCTCCAGCACAGGCTCCGGGGAAGCCTCGCCGTCTGCCACCGCAGGCACATGGACACACAACGGACTACATCAGCCCTCCCAACTCTCACCAACACCCAAACATTTTGAACAAATCAACTTGTAATACTAAATCTCTGATATGGTTATGCTATTTGGCAGACATACTATGATATACATGTACAGACTTAATCTCAATATCCTCTACTATACTTCTACCAGAATTTCCCAACTATTAGCCGCAGCTTATACATTGATTTTGCCACATTTATTCAGCTATGAGGTTAATACACAGGGGCAGTTAATATGGTATTAATATATATTTTTTCACTGCATAAAACACTGTCCTGCGGTTTATACACAATGCAGCTAATACACAGGAAATTACTGCACTATAATATATATCATATGTTCTGTGAGAGTTGGATATCGAAGTTGAAGCTGCATGGTGAGTTCATAGGACTGCTGGGTAATGGGAACATGGAGAATTAAGGTAACTGTCTGCATCTTTAGCTGTAACCTACTGACCGCTTCCTGAGAGCTTACTCCTCGTGGAGCCCTGGCCCCAGTGCTCACCTCTCAGGCTTGCAGAGTCAGGGTCCTGGCCATTGTCGAACAGCGGGCAGTAGTCGCCGTAGAAGTCGGCGTAGAGCCCACCCTCGTCGCCGCGCACTGACCCCAGCGAAGAGCCGGAGCGCAGGGAGTTCTGGCTCTGGCTGAGCCGCGAGCATGTGATCAGGTTACTGAGCTCCACCTCGGGCCGCATCACACCACCACTGCCACTGCCGCTGCCGCTGCCGCCGCCACCGCTGCCCCCTACTGGCTGGCCGTCGCCCCGCGGCCCGCTGAGCAGAACCGAGGGCTTCCCAGCAGAGTTACCCCCCGGAGAGTCCTTCATGTCTGAGAACAAAAGAAAAAGAATTGGGTGAGAAAATAATGACCTCTAATTCAACCACTGTGTCGGTGCTTCAGTCCCTTGTGTTTTTTGACTGGTGGTGGTGTGTGTTTCAATAAACCTGAAGATCTAACAGTCTGCTTAGGAAAAATCTTAAGGCTTCCCAAGTGTGCCTTGGCTAAAAATGCTAATAGCAGTCAGCTCAGTAAAAGCACAGTTGATGTGTAGATGATATGCCAGTGCTAAAGATTGCGGCACATAACTAAGAAGTCTAGAATTTCTTTTCCAAAAAACCTTCGTCATGACCAAAGGGATTGTTTTGTCTAGACTGCCCAATGTGTACTATTTTCCCTCTCACCAGCATCGCTGTTCTCTAGGGAGAGATCCTCCTCGGAGACTTTGAGAAAGACCTCTTCTAGTGTGGTGTCCATCACCCCGAAACTGGTCAGGGCCAAGTTGTCCAAACTCCGCTCCAGGGCCTGGAGAAAAACAGCTTTATTCAGGAGGCTCAAGGCTCCTCACAGAAACAGAACATCAGAAGCCAGAGGGGAACAGTGACAAAACAAGATGTGCTGCCAGGAGGAAAAAGACTTAGAGGTAGGGATGCACTGATCTGACTTTTTTCACTGCACATGGGTCCGTTACCACTGTTTTATTATAAGTACTCATACACCTCAGGGCCCCATAGACTGCTGTAGCTAGCTTGCAATACCTCCAAACGTCTCATGCTTTGTTTTTAACTGCCTCAATGCTATACAATGCTCCCTAAATGCTATACTTGATATTTAAAGAACATAGAAATGGGTTGAATAGACTGGCCCTATATACTAGCCGCATCATCACGATACCTGCCCCACTAATATGGATACTTGATCCAAAAATCTATATTCTACTAAAATGTTTAATAAATTTAATATTTTTATACATCAACTTCTACTTGAGTACTGTAAACTGCAAAATTTTTCCATAACATTACAGATTTTGGTTGTAATTGGTCAAATTAACAAAATAATGTAAAATAACAACCCAGCACAGTAGCAGCGATACACACATCTTGCCTTGCTGTAGGTTCATAAACAAACTAATCCACATTAACCAGTGCAAAGGCACAGCCTCAGTACTGGGCAGGAAGTCTCTACCTGGAAGAGCCTCTCAAAGCAGCCCTTCTTGGCGGCCTCTGAGGGCAGCACGTAAGAGAGTTCCGTGTTGGTGTTGGACATCAGCAGGCAGGACGCCACAAACTGACGGATGAACTGGGTGACCCGGCTCTCCGAGCAGCCGGACAGGGTTGAGGGCTGGGCAGTGGAGGGGGAGTGGGAGCCAGGAGGCTGGCCGCCCTGGTCTGCTGGAGGTGTGTGTGTGTGTGTGTGTGTGTGTGTGTGTGTGGGGGGGGGGGGGGGGGTTGTATCCGTGTCCGAAGATAGAGTGATGCGTGACGTACACAGGGAAAGGAAAAGAAGAGAGAGAGGGAAAGAGCAAACAAATTAGAAACATTTCTTGTGATTAAGAAGTATGGCGATAAAACAAGAAATCATACAAACACAAACACACACACACACACATAGACACAGACACACGCTCTCAAACACACACACACACACACACACACACACACAAACACACACACATACACACACCTCCACTGGATGAGTCTCTCTGCTTCTTGACCAGGGTGAGCTTGTAGCCGTCGCCGTAGGTGCTCTTCAGGAAGAGTGGCGAGCCGCAGCACTTGAGCTTGCCGTGGGAGATGATGGCGATGCGGTCACCCAGCAGGTCCGCCTCGTCCATGTGATGGGTGGACAGCAGGATGGTGCGGCCTACAGCACACAAACACATTCATATTCAACATCACATATGCTCACATACACAAGATACATATCCTACACACACACAGACACAGACACAGACACGCACGCACGCACGCACGCACGCACGCACGCACGCACGCACGCACGCACGCACG
>NW_027468848.1:34413256-34428256 GCF_046254945.1 Alosa pseudoharengus
ATTCAGTAGGATTAAAAGAAAGCCAAAATAAATATTCATCATCATCATCATGGCTGCATTTCCAGTATTGGCGATAAGTAGTAGTTTGTCCACTAGATGGCGCGTCGTTGCAGTGAGACGTAATTTTGTTGGAAGTTAAAAGTGGGTTGGAAAAAACAATGGACGCTTCATACAAGGAGTGTAGTTTACTGCAGAGAACGTCTAATAAGGATAGGATGATGTTCACATGAAATGTAATTTCCATTTCTTCTTGAAGCCGAAATAAATCTGAGGATGTTTATCGGACATGCTTGGTTTTTACTGCACGTTAATCTTATAATATCAATAAGGACCTAGGTAATGTTACCGTTAGCGTTGGTTGAGTGATGGAGGCCAATTTGATTGATTGCATTTATAGAAAACTATAAATGCGGTTATACCAAGCAAATTGATAGCAGCACTGTAATTGTATCTTTCGACTATCATTTGTTGCACGTGCTACAAAAATCATTCTGTGCAATGGAAGATTTACCAACGTTACACCGGTCTGATACAGTTTTGCCTATACATGCGTGAGACTGAGACGCCTGTTTATTTTGTTTTAAGTGCGTGCAGGTTGTGAAAGGGGAATCGATGTGCTTTGATTCCAGCTTGGTAGTTGTAGTCTGTGAAATTAAAAAGCATGTGTGTGTGAAGTATCCAATGACACCTTCATTTCATTATGGCTGCTTTAGCAACACACCTTAAGCTACAGTGGAGTGGGTCCCATTTAGAAGTGGCTACTTCATTCGCGCTTTCCTTGACTCATGGAGCTGCGTGAATTTTATTACAACTTTTCGCCACGATATGGCAGTTTCAGTCCGCTTGATACTGTAATGCGTAAGCCATTGGTTTCCAAAGGAGATTTTATTTGTGTCGCCAGCATAGCCTATTGACAATTTATGTTGTAAATAGGCCTACCTTATAAGCCTACCTGTAGCTTAGGGAAGTTAACAGCTTTCTATTAGGATCTAGTTTGTTAGTTACAGTTTTGTCATAACTCCCTGATGCATTTTTGCATTTAGAATAGCCAGAGCGTGGATATCTCAATCGGAAAATTAAACAATATCGGGTGCCTATGGACTAGGCTGGGTGAACCCAGCCTGATCTGCCCGCTATTTATTTTTTGATTTCTTAAAAGATTGAGCTTAGTCTGGTGAAAGCCAGACTAGCCATGGACCTCAGTTACACAATGCAAGGGAACATGAATCAGCCTATATTTGCACGAACAATAACGGAGAACAGCTCTTCAACTTTGGCCCGTTAAAATGTGTATGAACAGTCTAGCGACGCATTTCATCAAGGCCCATTTGGACATGTCAGTTATTTGCACCACTGGTTAGATGTAAAACAGCATTTCGTTTCAGACTACTGTTACTTAATTTGTGCATTAACAATAACGTTTCAGACTACTGTTACTTAATTTGTGCATTGACAATAAAGTATTACATGAACTAAAGATGACTAAAATCTTATGTAGAAGAAGAAACATTCACAAAAAATCCATCCATCCAAAAATGACCTTTGTTTTTGATAGCTGTTGAAAACGCATGGAACTGACAGAGATGCTTTTGTTTATAAATAAATAAATAAATAAATAACATTATGCTGATACCTTTTGCTTTTCCCAAATACAATGTAGCCTACAGGTGTAAGTGACCTTTCATCAATCCAGTTGCAATGGATGAACTGTGTTGAACTGCCCTACTTGTGATTGTTTAGAGATTTTAAAGGTTTTATAACAATGCTACATCTTCTTTGGCTATTCTACAATCTATTCACCTTTTCAGCACCAGTAGGCTACTTTCTGTGCAGCCGCACACACACACTCAGGCATGCCAAACAAGCATACACAAAAGTTTCAAGAGTGGGGGATGGAGTAAAATATGGAGACAAATTGAAGTGTGATTTATTTTCGCGGAACGGATGTACAGGACTGAGCGGCGGTCATATTTTGTACCGCTATGCGGTACATCTAGTTATTATTATTATTATTATTATTATTATTATTATTATTATTAATAATACATGTATTATTATTATTTTATCTTTCATGTTCCATACAGGGCAACATCTAGCTCACTGGGATGGGGTGCCAGCATATATAAAAAAGAAGCAAACAAAGATTCAATCCTAAAATATTGTGGTTGCAGATGTTGTGGCTATAACCAACGTAACTAATAACTCACACAAAGAATTTGCCATCTTTTCTGTGTATGTACCGAATAACTGACTACAGAGCAGAGCTTTGAGATGGATCAACTGACCTGAGCGGCGGTGCTCCAGGGCACACGCTTGGTCCTCCTCCATCACGCTCAGCATGGCCGCACCGCCCCAGGGCCACTCCCAGGTCTCCACACGCCCGCTGCCCAGCCAGTAGGACTTCTGCAGGGGGAAGTACCACGGCCTCGGGAGCCCATACATACCTGATGGGGAAGGCAACGGCAGAGGGACAAGGAGAAACCTTCATCAAAAAGGTTCATTTCACACACACACACACACACACACACACACACACACACACACACACACACACACACACACACACACACACACACACACATACACACACACACCTACAGAGAAATTTCCCAAAATGTACACATCAAAGTGGTATACTAAATATGCTGCAGTGCTATCTAGAGACGGTAAATGGCGGCAGCTCACACAGTGAGTAGGCACTGGCATAAACTTAGTTGCAACAAATGCTAAATCATTTTGAAGACTGAAGCAGGGGTGACACTAATGGGACAGCCTAGGCAGCAGGCACATCAAAGACACTTGAGCTGCAAGGTCGCGAAACCCTCTCTCACTGCTAATCACTGTAAGGATGTTCTGCATTAAACTGAGCAAGTAGAAAAAGAGAGGGAGAAAGAGAGTGAAAGAATGGGAGAGGAGAGAGAGAAAAGAGAGAGAGACAGAGAGAGAGAGAGAGAGAGAGAGAGAGAGAGAGAGAGAGAGAGAGAAAGCTAGAGAGAACCTTAATCATTGAAAACACAGTCAGACCTCACATAATGGGAAAAGGAAGGGAGTTGCTATGGCGACGGAACAAAACCTCAGCCTCCTGATGACTAAGAGCGTGGCAGTAAGGAAGAGTGAAGGCTTTGAGAGCTGAAGGGAACTAGACTCCAGCAGAGTGAGCCAGGAGAAACAGGCCATACAACACACACACACTGGCCAGCACAGTACGGCACAGGAAGCCACAGCAAACAAGCAGCAGTCATGAAAGCAGCCTTGGAACAAACCACGCACAGTGTTAAGGATATATTGGTCATAACATGACTTGCGGAATGATTTCATCATATCGACAAGCGTTTTGTTGCATCAGAGCTTTTCCTATGTCTTTTACCTCACATGGCTACTGGCTAGTAGAGAGACACAGATGTACAAATTCAATGTACAAAAGGTGGAAGGCAGCAGGTAAACTTATACATCAAAGCCAGATCTCAGTGGGTTAAGGCAGACAAAACACAGAACTGGCTGACTCAGTGCCATGGCATCTTTTTCTTTCCTTCACAATACAGAAACACAATGGCAGAGGTGAAAATAAAGACATTGCATATTTCCTGAATGGCCATTCACTGCCCAACTAAATGTTGAATCAATTGACCCGCCCCCCCAACCCCCCCTCCCCACCCCCACACACACACCTTCTCCTTTCTATTGTCCTTCCAAGAACAGAAGGCAGCAAGGTCAGAGCGTGAGCGCGTTGTAGTAACGAGGCCAACACACTCGGCTGCCCGCTCAGAATGCTGAGTGCACGATTTGCGTACATGGACGTGCAAGTGCTCCTGTGCTGCGGCGGGCTTACCGGGATGCACGGCCTCGATGTACCAGGTCAGCACGCCGTACACGGTGGCGTCGATGATGAGCATGACCATGGACAGCAGCAGGTTGAAGTCGTCGCCCTCTACTGGCGACTGGTTGATGGTGCGCCACTGGATGCCCACCCCAGCCACCTCGTACAGGGCGAAGTACTTGGAGCCCAGACCGAACGCAGTGGTGGACATCAGGGACTGCAGAGACGACAGGTAGAGGATCGTCACATATGGAAAACGTTTTGAACAATTCTGACAGGCAAAATCACAGTCAAAACCCAACAGAGAGAAACACATGGCTACTGGTGCGACAAAAGAATTCTGGGTAAAGAAGAATACAAAAATTAGTGTTGAAGTACGTCTTCGTACATCTGAAAGATATATTGCAGAGGTTAGAGGCAAATATGCAAGCGTGTCTTTATGAATAAGTGTCGCTTAAGCTTCAGCTACATACAATAACCATAACCAAAAGTAGCACAGCGACTGCCTGAGTGACTGAGGTCTGCATTCAGCTGGGCATTATCATGTTGGGTACAATGTGTTTGAAATCGCCATACTGTGAGTCTATTACACAGACACACACACAGACACACACAGAAAGACACATACACACACACATTAAGAGACAGCACAGCATACCGCAATGCACTTCTCGAAGGCTGTGATCTTGTCATGGGCCACCTCCTCTCGGATGGCCACGTACATGTAAGGCACGTAGCTCAGGAAGTAGATGATGCCTCCGCAGGCCGACGCCAGCTTGGCCTTAGAGTAGATGACCGACACCAGGAAACTGAGGACCACACAGACGAAACAACCCAGCAGTACTTAGACACAGCCAGACACAACCACTAGGACCATCAGGACCATCTTCTCCTTTCAGCCTAGAACATCTGTCAAACCCAAGGAGGCAATTCCCCTCCTGCTGGTCAGATGTTGGAACTGAACTTGCTGACAAGAGCAACAGAAGTTAATAAGATAGCTTGTATTTTGTCTGACAAAAAAATTAAATAAAAATCACAGCATGTGAATGTCTTTGACTCATCTTTAATCAATTTTTGGAGGCTGATAACAAATGAAAAAATAAATCTACCATGGAGTTATTGTACTGGATCTATCATTCTGCATGTATGCATGAGCTGATTCGTTGACTGGGCATCATACAGGTTTCTGACGAAGTGCCACTGAGATTGGATGGGAAGTGTGTCTATGTAGAGGGACATAGCAGAGGTGGGGTTGTACCAGAACATGATGGTGGCGACGGCGTAGATGGTGAGGAACAGCCATATGATGAAGGGGTCACTGTGCAGCAGGACGCGGCCGTACTTCAGGATGGCGGTCAGTGCTGTCACGGAGATGGAGAGCTGGACAAAGCCTGTGATGAACCAGGCCACCCAGTGCACAGCGTTGTTCAGGCCCATCATCTTCATCACCTGCAGGACAAAAGTAGGAGGATGAAGAGTTACAGGGGAATAGCTAGAAATACCTACACACATTCACGAGAATGTGGTGCTTGTGGAAGATTCCGGTAACTCCACATCACATCGATGAATACAGAACCCTCCAAATGCCTGGGTGAGGAATAAGAGATTCTGAATGAGAGAAAACGATGGGGAGAGCGCGCAACGCATTTGAATGAAGAGCTTTGAAGAGTGAGATAAAGGACAGAAAGATAGAGAGAGAGAGGGAGAGAGAGAGACAGAGAGAGAGAGAGAGAGAGAAAGAGAGAGAGGAGTGTTTGAGAAAACGAAGACTGAGTGTCGGAGACGGACACAGCTCACCTCTTTGAGCCGGTGCTCCTTCTCGGCCACGATGTGCTGGATCATCATGGCCACTGAGTACACCCAGGAGATGACCATGCACAGCGGCATCATGTGCTCGATCACAAACAGGAAACTGTGGAGGGTTGGGGGGGGGGGGGGGACAAAACAGAGGAGCGTGCGAGAAGAAGAAGAATACAAGGTTAGCCCCTCCACTCGCTCTCTGAAATCAAATCATTCCGAGGCGGAGGAAGTGAGGTGCATGGAACACGGAGTCCTTGTGTCTTACTCATCGCGCGTGTAGCAGGGATAAGGGAACATCTGCACGTAGTTCCCTGGCTCCACCACGTCATGGCCCACAAAGGCGTTGATGATGGCTCTTTCCATCATATCTAGACAGAGAGAGATAGGGAAAGAGAGGAAGAGCATGTGAAAGAGAGAGAAAGATAAAGAGAGAGAGAGAGAGACCGAGACCAGAGAGAGATTAGAAGACTATTTTCCTTGTCTTGGGTCCAGCTTCTGTCCGAACACTTTCAAAGCATGATAAATACCTGAGACGGTAAAATTAGTATGCGCCTTGTAATAAAAACTGTCTGGAGGCAAAGCCCCACCTCATCATGCTAAGGATATGCCTTTTAACTTTTTTCCCCTCGTTTTTGGCTTGGCATGACTGCATCTCGTGAATAAAAAATGACGCGAGACTGCTTACTCCACACCACCCATCATTGCCGTCATCAGCGGGCCAGGTGTTGGGGGTTTAGGATAAGCAGGTTAAGCAGAATGGGGTTTACTTTAATAAAACATGAAGCTCAAAAAAAAAGGCTCCGGCATGACAAGGCAAGGGCCCCCTGTGGCCCTGCTGCTGCCTGGAAGATGTACTGCTTTGTCTAGAGTTTTGCTCCGTGCTTTGCAAATATTGCAGAAACAACTCGGAGTTCATCCGAGGCCAACGGCGAGTTCTACAGCGCTAACAAATGGCGCTTTAACTCAACTCAACTTTGCATATATCAGCTTAAATAAAGCATGGCTGTGAATGCTAAATCCTCGGTAATAAATACCTCAATGTTTATTTTTTTATTAGAATTTCCCTCGCACGTCGTCCAGAAAGAGATTTATATTTTGTTATTACTGCGAATGGATGAGCTAAGGAAATTTCAGAGCTCGCATTTTCATTAAGTTGTCAACTGGTATAAACCAGCCTGTCGGCCTACCCTGGATCCACACGAAGCCGTAGAGGAAGTAGAACTTTCCGCCCGTGTTGGGCCCGGGCCGCCAGTACGCTCGGCGGATCTCATTGGTCTTCTCGGTGAAGCTCGAGTTCTGTCTGATCTTGTACATGACGTGCGGAGGAAGAGAGCCATCCTTGTTGGTCTGAAAAATCACACCTGGCAGATATAGAGGAATAAACAGATAATGTGAGAGAGAGGGAGAGAGAGAGAAATAAAGAGAGAGAGAGAGAGAGAGAGAGAGATAGAAAGAAAGTGAGATGGGGAGCAGAATGATTTCTGACTGAGCTTTACAATGCCTTGATTCATTCAGGGATCGATTTTATTTCTCCATTCAACGACACAATACGAGCATAACGCTCCAACTGTTTTAGTCTCATGACAGGTGAACCCCCAGAGGGGAAATAAATCAAAGGCTTGCTTCCACTGCGCTCCTCTGTATTATGAGCAACTTCTCCTTAAGCACAGTTTGTTATGTTAATGCTATCTGACACTCGTGGAGTTACGGCACCATACATCTTGCATGAGACAACAATGCTGCCAGACGACCCAGGGTCAAAAAGCATGTAGAGTGTGTTTTTAATCTTTTTTGATGATGGTAAAAAAAAAACGTTCTGAGTGGATTGTTCAGATTAAGGGCCACTGCTATTTCCAGGCCATATCCTTGTATTTTCCATTAATCTGGAAGTGAATGCACTATAACTGCAGTGAAAGTGACTTAATTGAATGCAGAAAGTGATTCCTAACAGGTCTGGCAGATCGCTAGCAGTTAACAGTGAGTGGGCAGACCGTCAGCCAAGGGTCACTTACTAGCAAAGACTGACACATTGTCATGGTAGGCCTGGTTCAGGGTGTAGTTCACAATGCTCTCTTCATCAGGAAAGCCTTTGAAGATATCCACGCTGACCTGGAACAATAATACACAGACAAGAACGGGCACAAATTTAACCTACAGGCCCGTTTCCATTGTAGGAACTCAGGGGTTGTTTTCGGGGGTCTCACACCTTTGTTGTATCCATGACAGGGAGGGAGAGCGAGAGAGGGAGAGACAGAGAGAGAGAAAGAGGCTTTGGTAAAGTACACAGTCTTTACATATTACATGAAGATGTGACTCCCCTCTTCAGCTTCTACATAACGTTACCTATACTAACATATATGTAAACATACTATTTTTTACTGTCAAACATATATACTGTTGTGAAATAATAATTCATGACTTATTATTGCACCCTATGATTAGACTCGGACCTTGGACATGAAATGTGTCCATCCGCAGGCGGCGTTGTCGATGGTGTCCAGTTGCTCCAGCAGGGTGGTGGTGTTGGGCAGGCTGAAGTTGCCCTCCAGCAGGCTGTGCAGCAGCTCACTGTCCGACGCGTTCAGCAGCTCCGGGTGCTGCCGCAGGTCCGAGGTGAACTGCAAAGAACCAACACACAAACACACACACACACACACACACACACACACACACACACACACACACACACACACACACACGGTGTAAAGACCACATTTGAGTCAACCTTTTAGATTTTCTAATAAGATGAACCACAACAGGGCGTCCAATTTCTGAACCTTTGACATTTTGTAGAAGCTGAGGTGCAGCTGTGCCTGCAGCAGAAGAGAACACTATTGACTCTTGTCTTAAATGTTGTGAGCTCTCACCAAATACCTCAGATTGGCAATACAGACCCACTGTTCACATTACAATACAGACCCACTATTCACAACATTAACAAGCCAAGTCTAAACGCTGTATTTAGAGAAATCGATTTTTAAATGGTCTGCTGGATTTCACAATATCTACACTGTTTAAAATGGCTGCATTTCTCTATCTGTCCTTTCCCATAGCAGATCACATACACAGAAATGACCATTAGTTTATCCACATTAGCATATGGCCTACATTGGTACACTGGTACTGCCCACGAGCTGCTTATCCGCTTGTGGGGTGACTCAATTCAGGCCCAGAGTGGCACAGAAGCTTCTTGTGAGAATCTGCCCTTGTTTTCATCGTTAGCCCGTTTCAGACAAGGTCTGAAGGTCAGAGTTCAAATATCAACCTCAGCCAGGTCGATGAGCTAGGTAGGAAAATCACTGGTGTTAAGTGCACAGGTAGACCCAGAACATGGTATGACTTTTACTTTTCTGAAGCTTGACTTTTACACCTCTGACCTCAAGCGAGATTATGTGGTTACAATGCTTCATCTGAGGTGTGACTCATCATTTTGTGATATGCTTTTCTAGTGTGAAACGTAGACTAGACTGAGAGCTGTTGAGGTCTACTGCTGATGTACCTGTTGAAGCCAGGCCAGGTGATTGTGTAGTTTGCCTTCCTCCAGAAAGGTCCTGAGATCAGCTGAGATGTTCAGCCACACACGGGCATAGTGGGTCACATTCCCAACAAACGCAAACGTCTCATTGGCCTACAAGATACAACATTATTAGACTTCAATGGGTACTTCCCAAGCAAAAACCTACACTCAGCCTCTTGCTTGTGATATGAAAGTCAGCCAGCATATTATGAGAGTGAGTTTTTATGTGGTGTTGGGCGTATCGATCAATAGGTTATTTTACACATGCCAAAGCTTTACACTTCCTGAAAAGGTGCCAGAGTGAATGTGGATAATTTAGACCTTGCAATCACTTTGAGAAAGATAGATGCTCATAAATGCTCCTTTTATGTATAGGTGATGAATCAACAAACTAAGGATTACGGTGCAGTACAGATAAATGCCATTGACAAACATGGTGATATCATGACTAGGCTGGCCAATGGACTTGCCTTCTGAATGACCTTGTCCACTTGGGAACCAATAGGAGAGTAGAGGATCTTGGGATTCGTAGTCATAAGATGCACCAGAAGGCCAAGATTGCGCTGTTCTTTGCTTGTGAAGCCCAGGGAGCTCATGTTGCCCTGCTTTAGTGCCTCGGGTTCGATTATTCTGAGGGCAAAAGGGAAATAAACGAAAAGAAAGGTATTCAACAGAAGATATCTGAGTATTCTAGGATAAGATCTCAGTGTGGACGGTGGGAAGGTGTCACATGGGCTAAGAAAGAACCGATCTTAGAGGAGCTCAGACTCATGGGGCAGCTAATAGAATTTAGTTTCACTTTAGTTTGTGTTGCGGCATTAAGAGGTTACACTGAACACAAATGGATCTTGACATTTCTCTCTCTCCCTTACATACACACACGTACACTAACGCAAACACACACACACGCACACGCAAACACATACACATACACACACACTAACGCAAACACACACGCACACACGCACACACGCAAACACATACACACAGACATAAACAGCATCACCTCCGTGCATTATCACACACCTGTTGTTCCCACAGAGGATAGGCTGCAGGCCAGCCCACAGCTGAACGAATGCTGAAAACTGTGAGCGCGGGTTCTCCTCCTCTTTCCCAGGAGTTCCCTCTCCTCCTCCTCCTCCTCCTCCTCCGCCTCCTCCTCCTCCCTCTGCTCCTCCACCCGCTAGGGAGTCGGTGGTGTTGGGGCCCCAGGTGGTGGTGGTGGTGCTGCTGGTTGTGGTGCTGCTGCTATTGGTGTTCCAGCTGGACCCTCCGGAGGCGTTGGCGGCCAGGGAGGCCTGATGCCCGGCGCAGGCCCCCTTGGGGAGCAGGCGAGCCAGGCCGGACAGCAGGTCCACGTCCCTCAGGAGCCGCTCCACGTCGGCCAGGTCCTTCAGCAGAGCCCCCAGGTGGGACTGGGAGAGCAGGCCGGACACGTTCGCCTGCTCCAGACGTAACTGAGGGGTGGGAGGGGAGGTGGGACAGAGAAAGAGAGAGGGAGAGAGAGGGATGGAGAGAGGAAGAGAGAGAAATAGAGAAATAAAGAGAGAGAGACGGCGAGAGGCTTAACACTCCTTTATTAAAACAATAGTAGATGCTTAAATACTACAAAACAAACCATCCACACGTGTTACAGCCTCAAACTAAAACCATACAGACCATAGCTCAGCACACTACTTACAAATTACTTGCCCATCATCACACAGCAGCCCTCCCACCCTCCATACTTTAAAAAACCCTCAATATCATTGACCAGCTTCCTCCAACCACACCCCAAGAGGGAGATAGAGAGAGAGAGAGAGAGAGAGAGAGAGAGAGAGAGAATGTGGGATGTTTAACTGTTCTGGTAGATGCTTTGATGATACAATCATTTGTATCATGTGTCATGGCAATAAACTATATTTACATTTAAATTTCAGAGAAAGAGAGGGATAGAGAGAGAGAGAGAGAGAGAGAGAGAGAGAGAGAGAGAGCGCATGCTAAGGGCGAGGGAAGGAATGGTGGTGAAATGACAAAACTGTGTGTTGGGGGGAAGAGACAGGAGAAAAGTGGAGAGGAGTATTGGGAACGATCAGAGCAAAGTGGAGGAGAAATGTTAAATGAGTCGGAGGACGGGAGATTATGAGTCGACAGCTAAGTCACTGATGACAAAATGAGGCCGCTCCCTTCTGGGGATGTGCGAAAAGAAAAATGGAAAAGAAATGGCTCCCTTTAATTTCATCTCTTTCTCCACTCGTCTTGTTGCACTACCTTCTCAATTATGCTCTGCGTGTCGATCTGCTCTTTCAGTTCCTGGCTCATCTCGTCGAATCGCTCCGCTCGTTGGCCCGCCCCTCCACCGCACACGGCCACGCGATAGGCCTGGAGCAGGGCCTGTTGTTTCTCGGGAACCAATAGGATTTTGCCGAGCTCACTGTTCCCGCCCTCTCCGCAAGTGAGCACCTCGAGCACTGCGCCAGTCAACAGGATCCCCTAAGGGGCCAGAGGAATAATCAGCATCAAAGCTCAGGAGACACAGCCGGCAAAGCGATAAACAAAACAACCGAAATGAGCAGATTAAAAATAAACACCAAGATAATACAACAGAGAAGATACATCTCCCCCTTCACACTTCGGAAAATAACCTTCATGGCTTCTAGTCAAAACAGACTATAATAAGAAACACAAATAAGGAATGTGACAAGAGAACCTAAATTACATTTTGAATGTTGACAAACGGACTACAAATACTGAATGAGTTTTGGAGGACATAGTGTACCTCCATCTCCTTGAGTCCCTGAGGGTCAAACTTCTGGCCCACACCCCCACCGGCGAGGCCCAGGGCCTGGGAGAGGAGCCGGAGGAGAGCCTGCCGATTGGCTGCTTTGCTGGGGTCCTGCAGGGCCTTGTGGATCAGGCCGCCCTCCAGGCTACGCCACCCGCCCAGCAACTGCTTCTGTGGCGAGAGGCGATGGCAGAGATGGCAGAGGTGATGTTTTTATCTGCACACTGGAAATGTTTTGCCAGCTTCTTTAGACGATTAATTTATAACTACATGTCCGTAGAGATGATGCTTTTGTCATTAAAGAACTCCGGAGAGCTGGACTATGGGAACGATGGGACGATTCGGGATAACTGTAAGACGGTTTTGTCTTACAGTTATCATTTTTGCATTTCATTTGAATGAGAGTGAACGAGATAAGGAGGGACTTTCTATGAAAATGACTAGTACAATAAACTTTGTACTATCTCTCCAGTAAACCACTGCCATCATTCCTCAATGGCTGCAGTCAGAGCTCTCACCTCCAGCTGCAGGACCTTCTCCCCAGGGCTATGAGCCGCACTCAGCCCCTCGGCCAGCCCTCCGTCTCCACTGCCCATCTTAGCGTAGGAGCCAAAGATCAGGTTGTACACCTGAAGGGAAACCGAAGCATGATTGTCAACGTGAGACTCAGAGAGACAAAAGCAACAGCAGAGAAAGAGAAGAAAACAAAGGAATTAGGCATTCATTTTTCTTTTCATTATAAGGTGTTATATCCACTAATAACAACAATGGTCAGCATTGAGAGCAGTATTGTATCAATAACAAATGACCTAATGAAAAAGTAAAGTCTTCTTAAAAATACAAAAAGTTATCAGCTTGCCCCAAACTGGACTCGTTTCACCTGAAAAAATTGTAATCAGGATGAGAATCTATATGTAAGGCTTTTCCTTGAGATGTCCTGGAAGAGACTGACCTCTTTGAGATTGACAGGTGAGGAGAGCAGAAGGTTCGCCGTGTCATTGGTTAGAGAGAGGTTCCGCACCAGGAACTGGTAGAACACCGACTGGTTCCTCAGCACACTGCCCACAGTGAAACCTAAGAGGCCGCAGAGACATACACACGTTTTCACTCCACTGCAGTGCAAGACTTTCTCATCTCGGCAGTGGTCAGAAGCATTCTAAACCTTCTATCAGTCGGGCATCAACATCAAACGTCTGCAGTTCATAAATCCTTTGATAACCGAAAATCTGAGGATATTTCAAACTGTATGATCTCAACCTTCAAGACGTAAAGATTTTAGATAACGGCATTGTAGATATCCTCCAGATATCTTTTTTTGCAGTGTTAAGTAGCAATCCAAGTCAAACTGCATATTTTGTCAAATCTATTATCATATTGTAGTGGAAGGAAGAGACACAAACCTTCAAACCTTTATTGGAGTTAGCATATTTTTGGATTATGGAACATTTTAGTCTGGGGCAATCTACCGAATGCTAGGGTTAAAACTGGCTGTGTTAAGCTATTTGCTGTTGACACAGGAAATGCCATCCCTTGAATCAGGCACCAGCGACCCTGAGAGAGTAGCACTGTAAGTCAGTCTGAGGCTAAGAGAGGCTGACGTCCTCTACCCTACCCTTTGAGATATGTTAGCACAAAGAAATAGTGTTATGGCACTGAGGGCATAACCAAGGCTAGCGGTCCTTCTGTAAATGAAGTGCAAATATGGCTCTGGGCACAGTCTGGTCTGTTAGGCAGGAGACAGCTTACATATGTACAGGTATGATCCAAGAACTAGGAACATTTCTCCTTGTGCTTCTATGACTAGGCTAATGGAGAAAATAAAATAAAAATTAAGACCGTTTTAAGACAGCAATGAATTAAAAATGAAGGGCTCACTTCATGCCCATACTGGCAAAAATATAAAGGAAAATCAGGATTATTACCGTAACAGAGTAAAAAAATTTTCTCTGAACTTCTATACAAGCTACTTTTTAAATCACTTTTAGTTAACATAATTAAGACCTACCTAAGCATAAAGTATAATATTTTAATGTATTTAAGACTTTATAAGGCCTACAATTCACATTATTACATTTTAGATTTTTTTAGATTTGTTAAGACCCCACAGAAACCCTACCATTCCTCAGTAGAACATGCACTGTTAAATTGTATACCCAATTTGTATTTTGTATTCTGAGTCTCTCTGAATAGAAGTGTCTATTAACTGCACCAAAATGACAACACTGCGCTGAGCTGTCCTTGACTCATACAGTCATGTCTACAGAAAATTCTGTCATTGCGGATGTAGCCCACAGAGAAGTGCATGAAAGCTACAGCTACATAAGTGACCAATTCATGGCACCTATGTGAGCTGTGAGTGAGTGAGTGAGTGAGTGAGTGAGTGAGTGAGTGAGTGAGTGAGTGAGTGAGTGAGTGAGTGAGTGTGTGAGTGAGTGAGTGAGTGAGTGAGTGAGTGAGTGAGTGAGTGAGTGAGTGAGTGAGTGAGTGAGTGAGTGAGTGAGTGAGTGAATCGAGCGTCTCCGTGCCGCAGGTGCGGGGCTCACCGTGGCTGGTGTTGAACTGGCTCTCCAGAGGGCTGCGGGCCGAGCTGAGGCTCTCCAGGTGCTGCTGCAGCGACTCCAGCTCCTCGCCCAGACTGGGCCGGTCCGACGTGAACAGGTGGTTCTGCTCCACCACCTCGGCAATGCGCTCCAGCAGCTGGGTCACACTGGCCGGGGACGGACGCATGGACGAACGGAGGGATGGATAGGGGGACAGGAACCAGAGGAGAGGGAGAGGAGGGAATGGAGACAAAAGGAGGAGGATAAGAATAGGGCATGGAAGAGGAATGATGGAATGAAAGAAAAGAGGGGAGAATAGATAGAATAAATAGATAGATAGAAAGAGAGTGGTGTTATGACTCATGAAAGAATACGGTTATTATAGGGTTGAAATAAATTACCAAAAGCAAACAGACTCATTTCCACTGAGATTATACTGTAAAAGTAGAATAGTTAATGTAAATGTTGGTAAACACGTGGAATGGATACAGTACAGGACAGCGTTTTGAGAATTCAAATTCTGATGATATGTGCCGCCATCTGAACTGCCAAAGTTATTCAA